>NC_057814.1:99033817-99149122 GCF_018294505.1 Triticum aestivum | reverse complement strand
GAGCCCCGCGCCCTCGCCGCCCCTCGCCGGAGCTAGCCAGAGCCCCGCCGGAGCCCCGCCCCCGACGAGGTATACCTCGCCGCCATTCGTTGCCGGTTTTGTTTTAAAAAAACCGTTCGTTTAAAAAAAACCCTAGATCGGTTTTTTTTTCGGTTTCATTATTTTGCGAGCGTCCACCGAACCGTTCGTTTTAACGAATGCGTTCGTCGGTTTTCTCTGTTAACGAACGTCTGTTCTTTAACCGTTCGTCCGTTTTTCTTTTTCGTCGGATTTTTCCGCTATTTTCTCAGATTCGATTTCTGATCGAATCTTCGTTTCTGTTTAACTTTTCGCTCGTTTATCGGAATCAGGCGATTCAAGCGCCTAGAGTTTCGTCTCGAAATTCTCTTTCCGTTTAACCTACTCAAACAAGTTTTTGCTACTGTAAAATTTGACCAAGATCCAGATTAGTAAAACGAAGCTTGTTTCTTTCGCCGTTTGACTTTCGTTGCTTCGTTCGAGTTGATTCTTATTGCAAACCGGAGTTCTTAAGTTGAACTTTCTGGTTGGATCTTTCATTCGAGTTTTACCTGTGCATTAGATGAGTACTGATTGTCTGCTTGTTTGTTTGTGATAGAGTACCCGGAGTGTGCCGCTTGTTACTTCGAATCGCTAGGTTTTGCGGATCATCAGCAAGGCAAGTAACACTTTGATCATACTTTCCATACCCAGTTTTATTGCATTAGATCTATTCCTCAAACATTGCATGATTAGGATCTAATTAAATTGTGGGTATTGGGAAGTAGTTGAGGTAGTACCTATTACCTGTTTTATTATCAAACCTTTGGGAGTTACTTCTACGTTTGCTATAATATTGCCATGCTATGCTCGTAGACGTGGATTGGGTTTGAGAGATTTCCATGACAGATGTGAGATTGTTAATTAATGGTTTACTTAAGGTGGCAACTAAAACTCACATCTGGGTGGATTGAGGTACCTGGGTATCCCGGGATTGTCTGTTTTCTTTTGGACCGCCACCCAGGTTCAAAGGGATCATGAGATTATTCATGCTAGAAACTTCCGTGTGCAGCCGAAAGCTATTATGGGCTCTAGCATAGTTGACTAAGTTGTGTGAACTCTTACAGTGGTAGACTAGCAGATGTAGGGGAATGTAGGTGTAACTGTTTACCCATACGTAAGGTGTAAACACTTCTGAAAGACTGTGTCTCGGTCATCCGTTACTCAAACACCTTGTAGTGCGAGTAATCCAACGGAGGAGATCGAGTCTTGTGGCGAAAAGTGCGCAAACCTCTGTAGAGTGTACAAACTAATCATGGTTAGCCGTGTCCCCGGTTATGGACAACTTGAGTATCTAGTACTTGGATTATCATTTGAATCTCATCACCATGTTACTTATAATTAATTTTGTTGGGTTAATGATGACTTTTAGTTGGGATTGAGATGCTGTCAACCATCTCAATGTTTCACAACCACCATGATAGTTAAATAAAATTAATTCCTTTGATGTAGGGAAAAATTGGCTTTTCGCAAAAACTTAACCGTAGAGCTTTCCACCAGCCATATATGCATGTAGTATAGCATTATTATTGTTCATTATTCTCTATGTGTTATTTTGCCAACATATTCTATGTGCTGACCCGTTTTCGGGCTGCAACGTTTCATGTTGCAGACTTTTCAGATGATGAGTAAGGTGCCTTAGGTCGTGGTCTTATACTCAGTGATGCCGCTGGAGTTGATGGACTCACTTATCTTCCAAGTCTTCCGCTGTTATCGTTTTAGATGGCCTTAAGCCATGTTTATCATACTTAATCTCTTCGGAGATATTCGATGTAATAAGTGTGTGATTGCTACTCTGTTATAAATCCTCCATTTGTACTGTGCGTGTCAGCATTACTGATCCAGGGATGACACTGGTGCACAGCAGCACAGACCATTTGAGGTCTAGTCGCTACAAAAGGTGGTATCAGAGCACACGCTGACTGTAGGACACGACCACTAAGCTTAAGCCCTAGAAAGCTTCTCTCTTCTCATTTCTGACCCCTCTCCACTTTCTACTCTTTTAGGAATGGCGGATGCAAGGAGCAAGTTCATGCAATCAGACAAAGACACGCCTTTTGGTCGACACTTGAAGGAAGTCACCAAGTATTTGAACATAGGAATACCAAGCATCACCGGAACCTACAACACCACATTACCCGAAGAGGAGAGCTGGAAGATTCAAGTTCACATTCCAGGAAGGACGTTTGTGCCAGTTACTGAACCCATAAGATTGCTTTTCGAAGCACCAACCTGGAGTTTAGGGAAGAGCATGGCCGCACACATCGCGATGGGACGCATTGGAGAAGTCTACCACCAGGAGCTTAAGGATACAATTTATCAGATTTGTGGACGCCGAGACGCGCAATGGGAGATGATCAGCACCAAGAAGGATGGATCAATTGCAGCTTTCATCCAGGAGCAAAACCAACATATTCGTCGCGAGGAGGACCAGATGTGCACGGACATGGAAGAACTGAAGAAGGCATTAACCAAGATCAAGGAGCTCCAAGAAGAACTCAAGGCAACACGCGAGGATTATATGGAGGAAATCATCGCACTAGTAGGGAAGAATGACGACCTGGAGAAGAAGATTGGAGTATTCATGGGAAATCCAGTGCCAAAAGCAAAGGATGACAAATGCACTTGTCTGGATAACTACATCATCATCGACGACACCGACTTGGAACCAACTGAAGATGACTTTGTTGATGAAGCTGGAGCAGACATCATGGAGTCTTCAACGGATTAGAATTATTATTAGACCACCATATCAGTAGTAGTTTTCCCCCATTTAATAGTATAGTTCAAGCACTTTGTAACGCTAGTTAGATCGATTGTTTTGCCTTGTTTGAATTGATTGAGTGATATTGATTGTATTTGTCTCATGAGCATATGGGTAGTGTTTTCTCTCTAGACCTCATTCTATTCTTAACTCTCATCTTTTCAAACCTATCAGATGCCTCCGAGACGCGACACCGGATTTGTTTTTCCACCGGAGATCACCCAGTTGATTCAGCAACAGAATGCCCTGATGCAAGTGTTATACAGCCACGCACCCTATTGACACTGTAACATGGGACCAGTTTCAGCAAGCTTTCCGTACAGCTCATGTTTCAGCAGGAGCTATGGCTATGAAGAAGCGTGAGTTTCGCAACCTACGCCAAGGAGGACGCACCGTAGGCCAGTATGTGGAGGATTTCAGTAAGTTAGCACGTTATGCACCAGACGATGTTGCTACAGATGCTGCCAAGCAGGAGAAATTTTTGGAAGGACTGAATGATGAACTGAGCATGCAGTTGATGGTAGCAACCTTCAACAACTACCAGGAGTTGGTAGATAGAGCTCTCATGATTGAAGGGAAGCAACAGCAGATTGAAAATCGTAAGAGGAAGTATGGACAAGGGAAGTACAATTCTGGAGCTCAGCAGAAGCCACGATTTGCCCCGAAACCGGGAGGATAGTTTCAGCATACCCATGGAGGAGGTAGTTCGCACAACCATAATGGCTCCAAGAATGGTAATGGGAATGGAGGAAGCAACGGACAGAACCGTACCAACTCATCTACCCCAACCAAGAGGGACCTAAGTCATGTTACTTGTTTCAAGTGCGAGAAGACTAGACACTATGCTACTGATTGTCCTGAAGCCCAGAATGGAAATGGTAATGGAAGCTCTGGGAAGAAGCCGAACCCGTTCAACAAAGGACATGTGAACCACGTGAGCGTGGAGGAGGTTGAAGCACAGCCTGATGCAGTAATAGGTAAGTTTTTGGTTAAGTCATTTACTGCAACCGTTCTTTACGATACTGGTGCATCGCATTCATACATATCAAGGGGATTTGTGAACAAGTTTAAGCTGTCCACCCAAGTTCTCAAAACCCCTATGCTAGTAACCTCGCCAGGAGCAGAGTATAAGGCAAGCCAAGGATGTTTTCAGATACCATTGGCCATTGGTAGGCATGTTTTCCCCTCAGACCTCATAGTTTTGGAGTCGCAAGTTTTGGATGTGATTTTGGGAATGGATTGGTTATCGTTGTATGGAGGAAACATCGATTGTGCCAACAAGACGATTTTGCTTACCACCCCGGAAGGAAAAAGGATCAAGTATGTATCCCGGCATATGCCGAAGAGGACTCAAGTGAATTCCTTATCAGGAGTTGTACAGGAGGAAGTACCATTGGTGAAGGATTATCCGGATGTATTTCCAGAAGAGTTGCCAGGCATGCCGCCAGATAGAGACATTGAGTTCTTGATTGAACTTTTGCCAGGCACAGGGCCAATATCTAAGAGACCGTACAGGATGCCCGCAAAAGATTTGGAGGAAATTAAGAAGCAGATCAAGGACTTACTGGATAAAGGCTATATTCGCCCAAGTTCGTCACCTTGGGGATCACCAGTACTTCTAGTGGAGAAGAAAGATGGATCGCTGAGGATGGTTGTTGATTACCGAGGATTGAATGAAGTGACCATCAAAAACAAGTACCCGCTGCCGATGATCAATGATTTGTTTGACCGCCTACAAGGAGCTAAAGTATTTTCCAAGATCGATCTACGATCAGGATACCATCAGTTAAAGATTCGAGAGCAGGATATACCCAAGACGACATTTACCACCAGATATGGATTGTATGAGTATACCGTTATGTCATTTGGTCTGACTAACGCACCTGCCTATTTCATGAACCTGATGAACAAAGTGTTTATGGAATTTCTGGATAAGTTCGTCGTGGTGTTCATTGATGATATTTTAATCTTTTCCAAGGATGAGGAAGAGCATGAGGAGCATTTACGATTGGTACTTGAGAAGCTCAGAGAACACCAGTTATATGCCAAGTTCAGCAAATGTGAATTTTGGCTGAAGGAAGTTGGATTTCTCGGACATGTTATTTCTGGAGAAGGAATAGTAGTGGACCCTGCCAAGGTTGACACAGTGACAAGTTGGGAATCACCCACGACAGTTGGAGAAATCCGGAGTTTTCTTGGACTTGCAGGATACTACCGGAGATTCATCGAGAATTTCTCGAAGATTGCTAAGCCCATGACTGAGCTATTGAAGAAGGACACCAAATTCAATTGGACTGGGGAATGTGAAGCTAGTTTCCAAGAGTTGAAGGAACGATTGGTTACATCACCAGTGTTGATTCTGCCAGATCAACGCAAGGATTATGAAGTTTACTGCGACGCTTCTCGTCGAGGACTTGGAGCAGTGCTTATGAAGGAAGGAAGAGTTGTGTCATATGCTTCACGACAACTTAAACCCCATGAGAAGAATTATGCTACGCATGATTTGGAATTAGCAGCCGTGGTGCATGCATTGAAGACATGGAGACATTTTCTCATCGGAAACCATTGTGAGGTGTACACGGATCACAAGAGTTTGAAGTATATTTTCACGCAGAAGGAGTTAAATCTCAGACAGAGGAGATGGTTTGAGCTCATTAAAGATTATGATATGAGATTGCATTATCACCCTGGAAAGGCTAACGTAGTAGCAGACGCGTTGAGCCGCAAGAGTCATGTCAACACCCTCATGACAGGAGAGCTACCTCATGAGTTAGCCGAGGACCTTCACGAGCTATGTTTGGAGATAGTCCCAAGAGGCTATTTAGCGACATTGGAGATTCAGTGTACCTTGATGGAAAGGATCAGAGAAGCTCAGAAGACAGACAAGGAGATTGAAGAGATAAAGGAGAAAATGAGCAAAGGAAAAGCCAAGGGATTTCGTGAGGATGAGCACGATACCTTATGGTTTGAGGACCGCGTATATGTGCCAAATGATCCGGAGATCAGGAAGTTGATTTTGCAGGAAGCCCATGATTCACCGTACTCGATACACCCAGGAAATACCAAGATGTATTTGGATCTGAAGAATACCTTCTGGTGGACCGGAATGAAGAAGGATATTGCAGAATATGTAGCAGTTTGTGATGTGTGTCAGAGAGTGAAGGCAGAGCATCAGAAGCCAGCAGGATTGCTACAACCATTGCCGATACCCGAATGGAAGTGGGATAAAATAGGCATGGATTTTATCACGGGATTACCCAGGACTCGTTCAGGCTATGACTCAATATGGGTTGTAGTCGACCGTTTGTAGAAAGTGGCTCATTTCATTCCAGTAAAGACCACTTACACCAGTGCTAAGTTGGCAAAGATATACATGACCAGGATCGTATGTTTGCATGGAGTTCTGAGGACCATTGTATCAGACAGAGGAACCCAATTTACCTCGAAGTTTTGGAAGCAGTTGCATGAAACATTGGGAACCAGGCTAGAATTTAGTACAGCCTTTCACCCACAGACTGATGGACAGACCGAGAGTGTCAACCAGATTTTGGAGGACATGTTGAGAGCTTGTGCACTAGATTATGGATCTAGTTGGGACGACAATTTGCCATATGCGGAGTTTTTGTATAACAACAGTTATCAGACCAGTTTGAAGATGGCCCCTTTCGAAGCCTTGTACGGAAGGAGGTGTAGAACACCGTTGTTATGGGACGAAGTTGGAGACCGTCAGTTGTTTGGACCAGATTTGATTAAGGAGTCTGAATAGAAAGTGAGGTTGATTCGCGATAGGCTCAAGGTAGCCCAGTCCAGGCAGAAGAGTTATGCTAATTCTAAACGAAAAGAGACAGTTCACGAAGTCGGAGACCGAGTGTATCTTCGAGTATCACCACTTCGAGGAGTGAAGCGCTTTGGAGTTAAGGGAAAGTTAGCGCCCCGTTTTATCGGACCATACAGAGTTGTGGAACGTATGGGAGAGGTTGCCTACAAGCTGGAATTGCCCGAAGGATTGTCTGGAGTTCATGATGTATTTCATGTTTCCCAGTTGAAGAAGTGCCACGCAGAGATGGCTGAGATACCACTGAGAGATACTGTGCCACTGGAAGCAATTCAGCTGGAAAGTGATTTGACCTATGAGGAGAAACCAGTTAAGATTCTTGAGTATGCCAGCCGAGTTACCCGCAGCAAGGTTATCAAGTTTTGCAAAGTCCAGTGGAGTCACCACATGGAAGATGAAGCCACCTGGGAGCGAGAGGAAGATCTACGGAAGGACCACTCCCACCTGTTTTCTAGCCAACCCGAATCTCGAGGGCGAGATTCATCTTAAGGGGGGTAGGTTTGTAACATCCCAAATTTTCAATTTGGTATGTTACACATAGATCATCATTTCATATCATATTTTATTTCATTTTGACAAATCCTCGATAAATCCTAAGCAACTCAAGGACCCTCGGAGAGAGTTGGGGATTTTCTCGAATTTTCTTATTTGGTTTCCATCAAATAATAAAAAGAGGATTTTGGTTTTAATTATTTTCTCTCCGGAAAAATATTTCATTTTACAAATAAACGAGAGGAGAAAATATGACTTCTCCAAAACAATTGAAATACTGGAGAAAAAGTGTTAAAATCATTTATTGGAATTTATTCGGATTTTATTTGCAATTTTAATTGCATTAAAAATATTGCATGTTTTCAAAAATTTATTTTGTGTTAAAAAAATGTTCACCCTATTCTAGATTTTCTAACTAGACGGGCAAATTTTGTTTTATCTTTTTTGGACTTTTATTTATTTTTCTACGAATTATTTTCCGCGGAACATTTTAAAAAAAATGCACTGCGCCCGACTGGGCCAAGCCGCAGGCCGGCCCGCCCGCGTCGTCCTCCTCGCGCACGGGAGCCGCCGCCGCCGGAGTCCAAGCCCCGCACGCCCCGCCGGCTTTCCCCTCCCCCAAGCCACCGGAGCCCCCCCCCTCTTATTTATACCCCCGCACCCCCCCTCCTCTCACCTCATCCCGCCGCCACCCGCCGCCGCCGCCGTTTGTCGCCCCCTCGCCGCCCCCTCGCCCACCCCCGAGCCCCGCGCCCTCGCCGCCCCTCGCCGGAGCTAGCCAGAGCCCCGCCGGAGCCCCGCCCCCGACGAGGTATACCTCGCCGCCGTTCGTTGCCGGTTTTGTTTTAAAAAAACCGTTCGTTTAAAAAAAACCTAGATCGGTTTTTTTCGGTTTTATTATTTTGCGACCGTTCACCGAACCTTTCGTTTTAACGAACGCGTTCGTCGGTTTTTCTCTGTTAACGAACGTCCGTTCTTTAACCGTTCGTCCGTTTTTCTTTTTCGTCGGATTTTTCCGCTATTTTCTCAGATTCGATTTCTGATCGAATCTTCGTTTCTGTTTAACTTTTCGCTCGTTTATCGGAATCAGGCGATTCAAGCGCCTAGAGTTTCGTCTCGAAATTCTCTTTCCGTTTAACCTACTCAAACAAGTTTTTGCTACTGTAAAATTTGACCTAGATCCAGATTAGTAAAACGAAGCTTGTTTCTTTCGCCGTTTGACTTTCGTTGCTTCGGTCGAGTTGATTCTTTTTGCAAACCGGAGTTGTTAAGTTGAACTTTCTGGTTGGATCTTTCATTCGAGTTTTACCTGTGCATTAGATGAGTACTGATTGTCTGCTTGTTTGTTTGCGATAGAGTACCCGGAGTGTGCCGCTTGTTACTTCGAATCGCTAGGTTTTGCGGATCATCAGCAAGGCAAGTAACACTTTGATCATACTTTCCATACCCAGTTTTATTGCATTAGATCTATTCCTCAAACATTGCATGATTAGGATCTAATTAAATTGTGGGTATTGGGAAGTAGTTGAGCTAGTACCTATTACCTGTTTTATTATCAAACCTTTGGGAGTTACTTCTACGTTTGCTATAATATTGCCATGCTATGCTCGTAGACGTGGATTGGGTTTGAGAGATTTCCATGACAGATGTGAGATTGTTAATTAATGGTTTACTTAAGGTGGCAACTAAAACTCACATCTGGGTGGATTGAGGTACCTGGGTATCCCAGGATTGCCTGTTTTCTTTTGGACCGCCACCCAGGTTCAAAGGGATCATGAGATTATTCATGCTAGAAACTTCTGTGTGCAGCCGCAAGCTATTATGGGCTCTAGCATAGTTGACTAAGTTGTGTGAACTCTTACAGTGGTAGACTAGCAGATGTAGGGGAAAGTAGGTGTAACTGTTTACCCATACGTAAGGTGTAAACACTTCTGAAAGACTGTGTCTGGGTCATCCGTTACTCAAACACCTTGTAGTGCGAGTAATCCAACGGAGGAGATCGAGTCTTGTGGGGAAAAGTGCGCAAACCTCTGCAGAGTGTACAAACTAATCATGGTTAGCCGTGTCCCCGGTTATGGACAACTTGAGTATCTAGTACTTGGATTATCATTTGAATCTCATCACCATGTTACTTATAATTAATTTTGTTGGGTTAATGATGACTTTTAATTGGGATTGAGATGCTGTCAACCATCTCAATGTTTCACAACCACCATGATAGTTAAATAAAATTAATTCCTTTGAAGTAGGGAAAAATTGGCTTTTCGCAAAAACTTAACCGTAGAGCTTTCCACCAGCCATATATGCATGTAGTATAGCATTATTATTCTTCATTATTCTCTATGTGTTACTTTGCCAACATATTCTATGTGCTGACCCGTTTTCGGGCTGCAACGTTTCATGTTGCAGACTTTTCAGACGACGAGTAAGGTGCCTTAGGTCGTTGTCTTATACTCAGTGATGCCGCTAGAGTTGATGGACTCACTTATCTTCCAAGTCTTCCGCTGTTATCGTTTTAGATGGCCTTAAGCCATGTTTATCATACTTAATCTCTTTGGAGCTATTCGATGTAATAAGTGTGTGATTGCTACTCTGTTATAAATCCTCCATTTGTACTGTGCGTGTCAGCATTACTGATCCAGGGATGACACTGGTGCACAGCAGCACAGACCATTTGAGGTCTGGTCGCTACAAGTCGTGTGTTCGAATCTTCCCGGCGTTTGTTCTGTGATGGCGCGCCGGTGAGATTTGATCGGTGGCACCCAGGATGGGGCTCGGTGCCCTCTGAGCTTGAGTTTTTAACAAAGCTTACCTTCCACGGCATGCCTGGACGTGCTTGGAATAGCAAGTCCATGAAAGAGCTTATCAACTACCTTGGAAGTGAGCTCGTAAGTATGTTTGTTCCTCCACACAGCTGGGCTCTGACGGTTATGGCATGGATGAAGAAGCCGTCCACCATACCGAACGTGATTGGTGTTGATATACCGGTGCAGGAACCGGGGTTGTACTATTCGTCGCCACCAAGGCCGCCGCGGACCACGTTAGGGATTTACCTGTATCGAGTGTTCGTGCATGTCGAAGAAGTGGTCAATCCATCAATCGAAGTCCTGCCGCCGCCGCTGGTGCTAGGGTCCGTCGACGACGTCCATTACAGGAGTCAATGTCAGACTTTCCCCGTGTTGCTCGAAACGATGGATGGCACAGGGCCTACTCCATCGCGCGGCGCAGGCCACTGCTTCTTTGGGAGAAGAGGCAGGGCTGGCTGCCTAGATGTGCTCTAATTTGAGGTAACAACTGAATCTTGTCAGATACTAGTTAAATCCGAGCTATGGGTGTGAAGCACTGATGTGCCAGTACATTTGATTGTGACCTGTTCTAATTTTGTACCTGAACTTTTTTTAGAAAGGGTTGTACGTCAACTTAATGTGCTAGCAGAACTTATTGTGTTGTCTGTCTGTTTTCTTTGCACGGCATTCAAGATACTTCCCTGTCATTGATAAAGACGATGAACCGTTATGTATGAGTTCGTTGGTTTCAACATAGCCCTACCGGTAGCGATCCACTACTTCCATCCTGATTGTGCCGCTTGCGTGAAATTTTTGTATGCAAGTTCAGTGTGCTATGATGTTCTATATGATTATGTCAACTATATAAGTTTTTACTAAGCATCATCAAAGCATATGGCTGAAAGATGTATTTACGAGCATCGACCGATGGGTCTCTCTCTCTCTCTCTCTCACACACACACACACACGCACACACGCACAAGTGGGACCCGTTGAATTATTTCTTTTCTCGTGGCAGCTTTTAATTAGGTTCCACTGTAATCTAACTTTTTTCTTAAGTTATTAATTGAGCTCAGTGATTTAAAAAAGTTGTACAGAAGCCTTGTTTGGGCCTTTCCGGCTTCGCTGAATGTGAGCTGAGTAGCCATGTTAGGTTGTACTGTACTACACAGGCCTTTTTCAACATCAGCAATGCAACTGGGCCGACAGTTGTACCCAATATCCGGGTCAACTTGTTATTCTCCGCCCCGCTGGGCTGCAAACTTTCCTAGGAGGTATGCATTAGGCTTAACAAGAAAATGGACTTTAAGAAATAAGAAATGGGATGTAATTATAATAACTGGGCAGTAACTATAAAAAAATGCACCAAGCGCGTAATTAGTTTAAAAAATATATTATTTTCGGAATTTGAAAATTTTAATTTCATTACTTGTTGCGCGCGCAATATTTCGTTGGATTTTAACGTAATACAACTTTATTTTGGAATTATATTTAATCTGACTAGAAAATTCAGATAAAAATATTTCGGATCCCATAAAAATGTGGGATTTTTTTTTTTAATTCTGTTTTGAGCGGTTGGTTGAAATTATTAATCGTTGTCTTAGCTAGAAAATGGGTTGTACTTCTAACAAACTGTAAATGGGCTATAGTAAATTCCATTATAATTAAAAAATGGGTTGTACATTCTTACAAATCGCAAATGGGCTATATGTTCTCTGCCACACACTTGTGGGCCTTCTAAGTTGACGCGTCCCCTAAAAAACAAAGTTGACGCGTATGCAAGGCTTTGTCAACAACACACGGTTCTGGCAGCTGTGGCCGTTGGGTGTCCATCCAACGGATGTCGTGCTTCTTCTTCAATCTCGGATATTCTTGTTTCAACCGTCCACAAAATGATTCCTCCCCCTGACATCTGGGGCGCACCATTTCGGAGGCTGACCTGTGGGCCTACTAAGTTGACGCGTACCAAGGGCTTTGTCAACTTAGTCAATATAAACGATTCTAGCTGCAGTGACCGTACGATGTCCATCCAACGGCCGTAGTGCTTCTTCAACGTCTGGTCTTCTTGCTCCAGCCGCCCAAAGCAGCGCCAGTCGTGCCGCGTGCTCCTGCCTCCCGTGGCCGGCTGTGATGCCGCAGAGGCCTCACCGCCCCCTACTACTCCCACTGCTGGCCAGGCCATCCCTCTACTCACCCACACCCCCTGTTATTCCGCGGCGACGGCAGCCTCACACCGCAGCCGAACCAGTGAACCCTCGTACTCCTCTCCGCGTGGGCTTCCACTACCGCGTCTTCCCCGGCTCTGCGTCATCCCCTTCCTAGGCCTCGCCGTCGTCCACCGCCCTGGTGCTCTCGTCGCGGCGTGGCCAACGTGGTCAAGGAACGGCTTCCATCGGACGTGGACTGTACATGGAGAGGCTGACAGCTGGGTCCACGACGGCAGCAAGGAAGTGCCTCCTTATTACGCGGAAAATAATGATTCCTCCACCTGGCAGCAGGGACCCACCGGATGGGCCACCGTATTTCGTGAAAAAACGTTTCCCCCAGGACTGTTGGGACCCATCGGACGGGCCACCGTATTGCGCGAAAAAAACGTCCCCCCCCCCCCCGCTGTCAGCTCGGACCCACCGAAAGTGCCTCCTTATTATGCACAAAAAATGAATACTCCCCCTGCTGGTTGGGACCCACCTTGGTGGGAGGCTGACTTGTGGGCCTACTAAGTTGACGGGGACGGAGTGCTTTGTCAACTTAGTCAATATGAACGGTTCTAGCTCCAGTGACCGTACGATGTCCATCCAACGGCCGTAGTGCTTCTTCAACCTCCGGTCTTGTTGCTCCAGCCGCCCAAAGCAGCACCGGTCATGCTGCATGCTCGTGCCTCCCGTGGCCGGCTATGCCCCTACTATTCCCACCGCTGGCCAGGCCATCCCTCTACTCACCCACACCCCCTGTTATTCTGCGGCGACTGCAGCCTCACACCCCAGCGAACCAGTGAACCCTTGTACTCCTCTACGCGTGGGCATCCACTGCCGCGTCTTCCCCGGCTCCGCGTCGTCCCCTTACTAGGCCTCGCCATCGTCCACCGCCCTGGTGCTCTCGGCGCGGCGTGGTCAACATAGTCAAGGAATGGCTTCCATCAGACGTGGACTATACGTGGAGAGGCTGACAGCTGGGTCCACGGCCACAGCAAGGAAGTGCCTCCTTATTACGCGCAAAAAAATAATTCCTCCACCTGACAGCAGGGACCCACCGGACGGGCCACCGTATTTCATGAAAAAACGTTTCCCCCTGACAACTGGGACCCACCAGCTACATCTTCGCACTCAAGGAAGTGCGTCTGGGCAAAAAAACAAAAAAACCGATTTGCCCCCCTGACTATTGGGACGCACCAGCTACATCTTCGCACGCAAGGAAGTGTCTGACAGTCGGGACCCACCTGGTCAAAGCGTACGTAGCGTTGTCATTCTGGTCGCGAACGTTTACGTACATACTGGTCGATGTAGAGGCGCGCACGTGTCATAGTAGAGGCGCGCATGTAGCATGTACACGTACGTACAGCGGCGAGGGTGCAAGAAAGTAAATACGGCCGCGTACGTACATACGGGCGGGGTCTCGAACGCCTACTCGCGTGTACGTACGGCCAGGGCTCGTGTACATGGCTGGGTCGGAACGGAGAAACAGCGTCGTTGTTGTGTTCATGGGGAGCCAACCGGCTGGGTCGGAACGGAATGCGTAGTCGTGTTCATCGGGAGGGCAGGGACGGAACAACCGATGGAAACGAGGCCTGGCGTACCGCGGAACAGAGGAAACGGCCTTGTGTTCGACCGGCCACGTTTGAAACGGGATCCTGTTCATCAGGAGGGGTCTGGCGTACCGAAAAACAGAGGAAACATACCTCCTACGGTCGAAACGGGGATCCTGTTGATCAGGAGGGGTGTGGCGTACCGCAAAACGGAGGAAACGGACTTCTGTTGGAGCGCTACGGTCGAAACGGGGGTCCTGTTCATCGGGAGGGGTGTGGCGTACCGCAAAACGGGACTCCACGTGATACTGTTCATCTCCACCGTCGACCCCCTCCAGCCTCCACGGGCTACTGTTCATCCACCGTCGACCTCCTCCAGCCTCCACCTGCGACTGTTCATCCACGGGCTCCTGTTCATCCAGCCTCCACCGCGCGCTACTACCGGCTACTGTTCAACCAGCCCTCTCCACGAGCTCCTGTTCAACCACCCCTCCACGGGCTACTATTCATCCAGCCCTCCACCGTCTACTGTTCATCCAGCTCTCCACGGGGTGGTCCTGTTCATCCATCCCCCCACGGGGTCCTGTTCATCCAGCCCCAACCGGCTCGATCAATCGGGGTCTTTTCATCTAGAGGCAACACCACGGGGTCCTGTTCATCCACCCCCACAGGAACTATTCATCCACCCCCCCCCCCCCAGCAACACTCACTGTTCATCCAGAGGCAGCATCGATCGGCTTCAGTTAGCAGCAGTAGCGAAGGAATCGCTCAATCGGGTTCAGTTAACAGCCATCGATCGATCGCTCGGGTTCAGTAACGCGTAGCCTGCAGTGCAATCGCTCGGGTTCAGTTAGAGCCCAAAGCCTCGCTCGGGTTCAGTTAGAGCCCAACGCCTCGCACCCACATGCGTGCGTGTATGAGAGAAACGCGCATCACTCGGCCCCGACCACCCACCGTAACCGGGAACACCCCGATATTTTCCTCGCCCTCGCTTCTACCATGGTTTTTTTTGTCATGGACGGCGCAACGAATGTCATGCAGCTGCGTCTCCGGACCGCCCAGGACGAAAAGCCCATTTTCTGTCATGATTTTTTGTCATAGAAGTAGGACCCCACCACATCTATGATGATACCAGGTTTTGTCACAATTATCATCATAGAAGTGTCATAAGTATGATAGAAAAAAAATTCATTCGGCCCAAAATGTCACGGATGTGTCTTTTTTTGTAGTGAGGGGGCACCCCAAAGACACACCAAGTCTTCTCTTAGCCGTGTGCTGTGCCCCCTCCACAGTTATACACCTCGGTCATATCGTCGTAGTGCTTAGGTGAAGCCCTGTGCCGGTAACATCATCATGACCGTCGCTACGCCGTCGTGCTGACGGAACTCTCCCTCGTCCTCAACTGGATCAAGAGCTCGAGGGACGTCATCGAGCTGAACGTGTGATGAACGCGGAGGTGCCGTACGTTCGGTGCTCGGATCTGTTGGATCGCGAAGACCTTCGACTACATCAACCGCGTTACTAAACGCTTCCGCTTTCAGTATACGAGGGTAAGTGGACACACTCTCCACGCTCGTTGCTATGCTTCTCCTAGAGAGATCTTGCGTGATCGTAGGAAAATTTTGAAATACTATGTTCCCCAACAGTAGATATACCCATATCTGCTCGAATCATCTGTGAAGGTCAGAAAATAACGATACCCACCGCGAGCCTCAGCACTCATCGGACCGCATACATCAGTATGTATTATTTCCAACAAGTCTGTTGCTCGCTCCATTGTTCCGGAGAACAGAGTCTTAGTCATCTTGCCCATGAGGCATGGTTCGCAAGCATCAAGTGATTCCAAAAGCCCATCAGCATGGAGTTTCTTCATGCGCTTTACACCAATATGACCTAAACGTCAGTTCCACAAATAAGTTGCATTATCATTATTAAACTTATATCTTTTGGCTTCAATACTATGAATATATGTATCACTACTATCGAGATTCAACAAAAATAGACCACTCATCACGGGTGCATGACCATAAAAGATATTACTCATATAAATACAACAACCATTATTCTCTGATTTAAATGAATAACCGTCTCGCATCAAACAAGATCCAGATATAATGTTCATGCTTAACGCTGGCACCAAATAACAATTATTCAGGTCTAAAACTAATCCCGAAGGTATATGTAGAGGTAGCATGCCGACGGCGATCACATCGACTTTGGAACCATTTCCCACGCGCATCGTCACCTCGTCCTTAGCCAATCTTCGCTTAATCTGTAGCCCCTGTTTCGAGTTGCAAATATGAGCAACAGAACCAGTATCAAATACTCAGGCGCTACTACGAGCATTAGTAAGGTACACATCAATAACATGTATATCAAATATACCTTTCACTTTGCCATCCTTCTTATCCGCCAAATACTTGGGGCAGTTCTGCTTCTAGTGACCAATCCCTTTGCAGTAGAAGCACTCAGTCTCAGGCTTAGGTCCAGACTTGGGCTTCTTCAGTTGAGCAGCAACTTGCTTGCCGTTCTTCTTGAAATTCCCCTTCTTCCCTTTGGCCTTTTTCTTGAAACTAGTGGTCTTGTTAACCACCAACACTTGATGCTCCTACTTGATTTCTACCTCCGCAACCTTTAGCATTGCGAAGAGCTTGGGAATTGTCTTATCCATCCCTTGCATATTATAGTTCATCACGAAGCTTTTGTAGCTTGGTGGCAATGATTGAAGAACTCTGTCAATGACACTATCAACAGGAAGATTAACTCCTAGTTGAGTCAAGTGGTTGTGGACCCAGACATTCTGAGTATATGTTCACTGACAGAACTATTCTCCTCCATTTTGCAGCTGTAGAACTTATTGGAGACTTCATATCTCTCAATCCGGACATTTGCTTGAAATATTAACTTCAACTCCTGGCACATCTCATATGCTCCATGATGTTCAAAACGTCGTTAAAGTCCCGGTTCTAAGTCGTAAAGCATGGCACACTGAACTATCGAGTAGTCATCAGCTTTGCTCTGCCAGGCGTTCACAACGTCTAGTGTTGCTCCTGCAGCGGGTCTTGCACCTAGTGGTGCTTCCAGGATGTAATTCTTCTGTGCAGCAATGAGGATAATCCTCAAGTTACGGACCCAGTCCGTGTAGTTGCTACCATCATCTTTCAACTTAGCTTTCTCTAGGAACGCATTAAAATTCAAAGGAACAGTAGCACGGGCCATTTATCTACAAAAACATAGACATGCAAAATACTATCAGGTACTAAGTTCATGATAAATTAAAGTCCAATTAATCATATTACTTAAGAACTCCCACTTAGATAGACATCCCTCTAGTCATCTAAGTGATCACGTGATCCATATCAACTAAACTATGTCCGATCATCACGTGAGATGGAGTAATTTTCAATGGTGAACATCACTATGTTGATCATATCTACTATATGATTCACGCTCGAACTTTCGGTCTCAGTGTTCCGAGGCCATATCTGCATATGCTAGGCTCGTCAAGTTTAACCTGAGTATTCTGCGTTTGCAAAACTAGCTTGCACCCGTTGTATGTGAACGTAGACCTTATCACACCCGATCATCACGTGGAGTCTCGGCACGACGAACTGTAGCAACAGTGCATACTCAGGGAGAACACTTATACCTTAAAATTTAGTGAGAGATCATCTTATAATGCTACCATCGTACTAAGCAAAATAAGATGCATAAAAGATAAACATCACATAAAATCAAATAAGTGATATGATATGGCCATCATCATCTTGTGCCTTTGATCGCCATCTCCAAACCACCGTCATGATCACCATCGTCACCGGCTTGACACCTTGATCTCCATCGAAGCATCGTTGTCGTGTCGCCAACTATTGCTTCTACGACTATCGCTACCGCTTAGTGATAAAGAAAAGCAATTAGATGGCGGTTGCATTTCATACAATAAAGAGACAATCATATGGCTCCTGCCAGTTGCCGATAACTATTACAAAACATGATCACCTCATACAACAAATTATATATCAGCATGTCTTGACCATATCACATCACAGCACGCCCTGCAAAAACAAGTTAGACGTCCTCTACTTTGTTGTTGCAAGGTTTATGTGGCTGCTGCGGGCTTCTAGCAAGAACCGTTCTTACCTACGCATCAAAACCTCAACGATTTTTCATCAAGTGTGTTGTTTTAACCTTCAACAAGGACCAGGCATAGTCAAACTCGATTCAAATAAAGTTGGAGAAACAGACACCCACTAGCCACCTGTGTGCAAAGCATGTCGATAGAACCAGTCTCATGAACGCGGTCATGTAATGTCGGTCTGGGCCGCTTCATCCAACAATGGCGCCGAATCAAAGTAAGACATTGCTGGTAAGCAGTATGACTTTTATCGCCCACAACCCATTGTGTTCTACTCGTGTATATAATATCTACGCATAGACCTGGCTCTGATACCACTGTTGGGGAATGCAATATTTCAAAAGAAATTACCTACGATCATGAAAGATCTATCTAGGAGATGCATATCAACGAGCGGGAGAGTCTGTCCACGTACCCTCGTAGACTGAAAGCGGAAGCGTTTAGTAACGCGGTTGATGTAGTCGAACGTCTTCGCGATCCAACCGATCCAAGTACCGAACGTACGGCACCTCCGCGTTCAACACACGTTAAACTCGGTGACATCCCTCGAACTCTTGATCCAGTTGAGGCCGAGGGAGAGTTCCGTTAGCACCACGGCGTGGTGATGGTGATGAAGAAGTTACCGGCACAGGGCTTCGCCTAAGAACTACGACGATATGACTAAGGTGAGTAACTGTGGAGGGGGCACCGCACACGGCTAAAAGATCAACTTGTGTGTTCTAGGGTGCCCCTGCCTCCATATATAAAGGTGGGGAGGGGAGGCCGGCCGGCCCTCCTAGGGCGCGCCAGGAGAGGGTTATCCTACTAGGACTCCAAGTCCTAGTAGGTTTCCACCTAAGGAAGAGGGGGAAGAAGGAAGGAAGAGGGGGAAGGGAAGGAAAGGGGGGCACTGCCCCCTTCCCCTAGTCCAATTTGGACCCAAGGGGGGGCACGCATCCAGCCCCTCTTGGCCATTCCTCTCTTCCCACAAAGGCCCATCGAGGCCCATTAGTTCCCCCGGGGGGTTCCGATAACCCTCCGGCACTCCGATAATTATCCGGTACCTCCCGGAACTCATTTGGTGTCCGAATAACATCGTCCAATATATAAATCTTTATGTCTCGACCATTTCGAGACTCCTTGTCGTGTCCATGATCTCATCTGGGACACTGAACAACCTTCGATCATCAAATCACATAAACCCATAATACAAACCGTCATCGAACGTTAAGCGTGCGGACCCTACGGGTTCGAGAACTATGTAGACATGACCGAGACACATCTCCAGTCAATAACGAATAGAGGAACCTGGATTCTTATATTGGCTCCTACATATTCTACGAAGATCTTTATCGGTCAAACCGCATAACAGCATACGTTGTTCCCTTTGTCATCGGTATGTTACTTGCCCGGGATTCGATCGTCAGTATCACCATACCTAGTTCAATCTCGTTACCGGCAAGTCTCTTTACTCGTTCCGTAATGCATCATTCCACAACTAACTCATTAGTCACATTGCTTGCAAGGCTTATAGTGATGTGCATTACCGAGAGGGCCCAGAGATACCTCCCCGATACACGGAGTGACAAAACCTAATCTCGATCTATGCCAACTCAACGAACACCATCGGAGACACCTGTAGAGCATCTTTATAATCACCCAATTACGTTGTGACATTTGATAGCACACTAAGTGTTCCTCTGGTATTCGGGAGTTGCATAATCTCATAGTCAGAGGAACATGTATAAGTCATGAAGAAAGCAATAGCAATAAACTAAACGATCATAGTGCTAAGCTAACGGATGGGTCTGGTCCATCACATCATTCTCTAATGATGTGATCCCGTTCATCAAATGACAACACATGTCTATGGCTAGGAAACTTAACCATCTTTGATTAACGAGCTAGTCAAGTAGAGACATACTAGGGACACTATGTTTGTCTATGTATTCACACATGTACTAAGTTTCCGGTTAATACAATTCTAGCATGAATAATAAACATTTATCATGATATAAGGAAATATAAATAAAAACTTTATTATTGCCTCTAGGGCATATTTCCTTCACTTCAATCTTGGTGATTTCCCCCTCGAAACCATGAAACTTCCTCGGTGATGGTTCAATTTATGAAAGGCTTGCATCACGACATAAGGAAAACATTCTCCAATTTTTACCAGGACATGGTGAGGCCATACCATGGCACCACGCCAGGCGTCATGTTTTCCAACCATGCACTTCATTTTTTGTATAGTTGTTAACCCAGTAAACGACGCATTTATGGTTGATTATTGCCACACATTTCCTTGAAATATCTGCCCATTCCTTGTAAAAGGCATGAGAATGTACTAAATAACACGAGCATGGTTTTCCAGACCGTTCTTGTGCACCTTTTCATGCACCGATTGTTCGAATTTGAATTATGTCCATTAATGCCTAGAAAATGCACATAATCCCATAAATATGGTAAATGAGCCCGGAAAAATGTCAAATTTGAACATGTTGCATTTGAGGCGGTATGTTGATCGTTGGAAAAAAATTGAATGACAAACTAGGACGGAAATTTGGTATCCCCTTCAATCTTGGGGATTTCCCTCTCGAAAGCATGGAACTTCCTCAGTGATGGTTCGAGTTATGAAGGGCGTGCATGACGACATAAGCCAAACCTTCTCAAATTTTTACCAGGGCATGGTGAGGTCATACCATGGCACCATGCCAAGCGTCATGTTTTTCAAGCATTTATTTCATTTTTTATATAGTTGAAAACCCAACAAACAAACATTTGTGGTTGACTATTGCCACACATTTCATCGAAATATCTGTCCATTCCTTGTAAAAGGCATGAGAATTTACTAATGGGAAGAGCATGGTTTTCCAGGCCGTTCTTGTGCACCTTTCATGCACCGATTGTTTGAACTTGAATTATATGAATTAATGCCTAGGAAATGCACATAATCCCCTAAATATGGCAAATGAACCCGGAAAAGTGCCAAATTTGAACACGGTGATTTGCAGGTTGTATTTTCATCATACAAAAAAAACTCGTGGACAAAGGACAAAGGAAATTTGGACCCCCCCTTCAATCTTGGTGATTTCCCCCTCGAAACCATGAAACTTCCTCGGTGATGGTTCTATTTATGAAAGGCGTGCATGACGACATTTTTACCAGGGCATGGTGAGGCCATACCATGGCACACACCAGGTGTCATGTTTTCCAAGCATGTATTTCATTTTTGTATGGTTGTTAACCCAGTAAACGACACGTTTATGGTTGACTATTGCCACACATTTCCTTGAAATATATGCCCATTCCTTGTAAAAGGCATGAGAATGTACTAAATAGCACGAGCATGGTTTTCCAAACCGTTCTTGTGCACCTTTTCATGCACCGATTGTTCGAATTTGAATTATGTGCATAATTAATGCCTAGAAAATGCACATAATCACCTAAATATGGTAAATGAGTTCGAAAAAATGTCAAATTTGAACATGTTGCGTTTGAGGCAGTATGTTGATCGTTGGAAAAAACTGAATGACAAACTAGGATAGAAATTTGGATTCCCCTTCAATCTTGGTGATTTCCCTCTCTAAAGCATTGAACTTCCTCGGTGATGGTTGATACGTCTCCAACGTATCTATAATTTTTTATTGTTCCATGCTATAATATATTATGTTTTGGATGTTTAATACGCTTTATTATACACTTTTATATTATTTTTGGGACTAACCTATTAACCGGAGGCCAAGCCTAGAATTGCTGTTTTTTGCCTATTTCAGAGTTTCGCAGAAAAAGAATATCAAACGGAGTCCAAACGGAATGAAACCTTCGGGAACGTGATTTTGGAACGAACGTGATCCAGAGGACTTGGACCCTACGTCAAGAAAGCAACCAGGAGGGCACGAGGTAGGGGGCGCGCCTACCCCCCTGGGCGCGCCCTCCACCCTCGTGGGGCCCACGTTGCTCCACCGACGTACTTCTTCCTCCTATATATACCTACGTACCCCCAAACTACCAGATACGGAGCCAAAAACCTAATTCCACCGCCGCAACCTTCTGTACCCGTGAGATCCCATCTTGGGGCCTTTTCCGGAGCTCCGCCGGAGGGGGCATCGATCACGGAGGGCTTCTACATCAACACCATAGCCTCTCCGATGATGTGTGAGTAGTTTACCTCAGACCTTCGGGTCCATAGTTATTAGCTAGATGGCTTCTTCTCTCTTTTGGATCTCAATACAAAGTTCTCCCGATCTCTGTGGAGATCTATTCGATGTAATCTTCTTTTGCGGTGTGTTTGTTGAGACCGATGAATTGTGGGTTTATGATCAAGTTTATCTATGAACAATATTTGAATCTTCTCTGAATTCTTTTATGTATGATTGGTTATCTTTGCAAGTCTCTTCGAATTATCAGTTTGGTTTGGCCTACTAGATTGATCTTTCTTGCAATGGGAGAAGTGCTTAGCTTTGGGTTCAATCTTGCGGTGTCCTTTCCCAGTGACAGTAGGGGCAGCAAGGCACGTATTGTATTGTTGCCATCGAGGATAACAAGATGGGGTTTATATCATATTGCATGAGTTTATCCCTCTACATCATGTCATCTTGCTTAAAGCATTACTCTGTTCTTATGAACTTAATACTCTAGATGCATGCTGGATAGCGGTCGATGTGTGGAGTAATAGTAGTAGATGCAGGCAGGAGTCGGTCTACTTGTCTCGGACGTGATGCCTATATACATGATCATACCTAGATATTCTCATAACTATGCTCAATTCTGTCAATTGCTCAACAGTAATTTGTTCACCCACCGTAATACTTATGCTCTCGAGAGAAGCCACTAGTGAAACCTATGGCCCCCGGGTCTATTTTCCATCATATTAATCTTCCAACACTTAGCTATTTTCATTGCCTTTTATTTTACTTTGCATCTTTATCATAAAAATACCAAAAATATTATCTTATCATATCTATCAGATCTCACTTTCGTAAGTGACCGTGAAGGGATTGACAACCCCTTTATTGCGTTGGTTGCGAGGATCTTATTTGTTTGTGTAGGTGCGAGGGACTCGTGCGTGGCCTCCTACTGGATTGATACCTTGGTTCTCAAAAACTGAGGGAAATACTTACGCTACTTTACTGCATCACCCTTTCCTCTTCAAGGGAAAACCAACGCAGTGCTCAAGAGGTAGCAAGAAGGATTTCTGGCGCCGTTGCCGGGGAGTCTACGCAAAAGTCAACATACCAAGTACCCATCACAAACCCTTATCTCCCGCATTACATTATTTGCCATTTGCCTCTCGTTTTCCTCTCCCCCACTTCACCCTTGCCGTTTTATTCGCCCTCTCTTTCCGTTGCCTCCTCTTTCTTTTGCTCCTTGCACTTTCTGCTGTTATGTCTGAAATTGGGGAAACTATTGTCGATATGGACAATAGTAATAACATGGAAAGTTCTGATGCTCCTGCTGAAGAACCCCCTATCTTACATACAAAAAAATTCCGAATTGGTAGTGGTAATATTATTGGAAAAGGGGTTCTTCAAGATTTCTTTACTTGTGCCGGTGCTTTGCCTTCTATGGGCAGTTCTATTCTTCATAGAACTAGTAGTCTTGCGGACGCTATTGCCATGCTTGTAGTTGAACTTGAAAGGCAATTTATGCACATGCACCCTTCATACAAAGGATTTTCCTAGAATTTTCTAATATTGAGCATTCTTCTGTTAAGCGTGTCGCTACTATCTTTTTGGCTCATGAGTTCAGATTTATAATAAAAGAGGCCAAAGAAATCTTTGCGCATTATAGGGTGGACGCTGGCCGTCCTCCCATAGAAACTATCCTATTTGATCAAGAGGAAATAATGCGTTTTCAATCTCTAGACTATGTTGCTTTTAATGAGAACCTTAGAAAAAAGGTTACTACTAATGTTCTAGTTGATAGAATTTCTGAACTTAATAATGATTTTGCTATTCGAAATAATGAGCTAGGATATTCTCTCGAGTATAGGCTCACAAAGTTCTATCAAAAGAATGCTTATAATGATGAATTGGTTGTGCAATATGAAGGGCCGAAGGAGGAACCTATACCTCCTAAAGTTGATCTTGGGGACTTTTGTCCCATTAAATTTAGCCCTTTTGATTACTTTTGCTTGCCTCAAAGAAAAATCGCTGCTGAACATAGAGAATATGAAATGAGTTTTAATGATCTATCCTATTATTATGGCAATACCTAGATCTATCCTTGCTTTTAAGCCTAGCTAGGGGCGTTAAACGATAGCGCTTGTTGGGAGGCAACCCAATTTTATTTTAGTTTTTTGCGTTTTGCTTCTGTTTTGGAATAAATATTTGATATAGCCTATGGTTAGATTTGTTTTTATGTTTTAATTAGTGTTTGTGCCAAGTTAAACCTATAGGATCTTCTTGGATGATAGTTATTTGATCTTGCTGAAAATTCCAGAAACTTTCTGTTCACAAAAACAATTGTTAAAAATCACCAGGACGTGATAAAATATTGATTCCAATTGCATTAGATCAATAAAGAAATTTTCTAGGTCGTCCTATTTTGGTAGATGTTTTGGAGTTCCAGAAGTTTGCGTTAGTTACAGATTACTACAGACTGTTCTGTTTTTGACAGATTCTGTTTTTCGTGTGTTGTTTGCTTATTTTGATGAATCTATGGCTAATAAAATAGTTTATAAACCATAGAGAAGTTGGAATACAGTAGGTTTAACACCAATATAAATAAAGAATGAGTTCATTACATTACCTTGAAGTGGTGTTTTGTTTTCTTTCGCTAACGGAGCTCACGAGATTTTTTGCTAAGTTTTGTGTTGTGAAGTTTTCAAGTTTTGGGTGAAAGAATCGATGGATTATGGAACAAGGAGTGGCAAGAGCCTAAGCTTTGGGATGCCCATGGCACCCCAAGATAATCTAAGGACACCAAAAAGCCAAAGCTTGGGGATGCCCCGGAAGGCATCCCCTCTTTCGTCTACTTCCATCGGTAACTTTATTTGGAGCTATATTTTTATTCACCACATGATATGTGTTTTGCTTGGAGCGTCTTATATGATTTGAGTCTTTATTTTTTAGTTTACCACATTCATACTTGCTGTACACACCTTTTGAGAGAGTCACATGTAAATTGGAATTTATTAGAATACTCTATGTGCTTCACTTATATTTTTTGAGCTATATAGTTTTGCTCTAGTGCTTCACTTATATCTTTTAGAGCACGGTGGTGGATTTGTTTTATAGAAACTATTGATCTCTCATGCTTCACTTATATTATTTTTTAGAGTCTTAAAACAGCATGGCATTTTGCTTTAATTATAATATCATGAGAAATTTGATGCTTGATAATTGTTTTGAGATATAAAGGTGGTAATATCGTAGTTGTGCTAGTTGAGTAATTGTGAAATTGAGAAATACTTGTGTTGGAGTTTGTGATTCCCGTAGCATGCATGTATGGTGAACCATTATGTAACGAAGTCGGAGCATGAGGTATCTATTGATTGTCATCCTTTGTGTGGCGGTCGGGATCGCGCGATGGTTAACTCCTACCAACCCTTCCCCTAGGAGCATGCGTAGTAGTACTTTGCTTCGAGGGCTAATAATTTTTTGCAATAAGTATATGAGTTCTTTATGACTAATGTGAGTCCATGGATTATACGCACACTTACCTTTCCGCAATTTTCTAGCCTCTTCGGTACCGTGCATTGCCCTTTCTCACCTTGAGAGTTGGTGCAAACTTCGCCGGTGCATCCAAACCCCGTGATATGATACGCTCTATCACACATAAACCTCCTTATATCTTCCTCAAAACAGCCACCATACCTACCTATTATGGCATTTCCATAGCCATTCCGAGATATATTGCCATGCAACTTTCCACCGTTTCATTTATCATGACACGCTCCATCATTGTCATATTGCTTTGCATGATCATGTAGTTGACATTGTATTTGTGGCAAAGCCACCGTTCATAATTCTTTCATACATGTCGCTCTTGATTCATTGCATATCCCGGTACACCGCCAGAGGCATCCACATAGAGTCATATTTTGTTCCAAGTATTGAGTTGTAATTCATGAGTTGTAGGTAAATAAAAGTGTGATGATCATCATTATTAGAGCATTGTCCCAAGTGAGGAAAGGATGATGGAGACTATGATTCCCCCACAAGTTGGGATGAGACTCCAGACTAAATAAAAAAAGAGGCCATAAAAAAGGAGAAAAGGCCCAAATAAAAAAATGAGAGAAAAAGAGAGAAGGGACAATGTTACTATCCTTTTACCACACGTGTGCTTCAAAGTAGCACCGTGATCTTCATGATAGAGAGTCCCTCATTTTGTAACTTTCATATACTACTGGGAAATTTCATTATAGAACTTAGCTTGTATATTCCAGTGATGGGCTTCCTCAAATGCCCGAGGTCTTCGTGAGCAAGCAAGTTGGATGCACACCCACTTAGTTTCTTTTGTTTGAGCTTTCATACACTTATAGCTCTAAGTGCATCCGTTGCATGGCAATCCCTACTCCTTGCATTAACATCAATTGATGGGCATCTCCATAGCCCGTTGATTAGCCTCGTTGATGTGAGATCTTCTCCCTTTTTGTCTTCCCACATAACCCCTATCATTATACCTTATTCCACCATAGTGCTATATCCATGGCTTGCGCTCATGTATTGCGTAAAAGTTGAAAAGGCTGAAGCGCGTTAAAAAGTATGAACCAATTGCTTGGCTAAAACCGGGGTTGTACATGATATGAATATTTTGTGAGGGGAAGATGGAGCATAGCCAGACTATATGATTTTGTAGGGATAACTTGCTTTGGCTATGTTATTTTGATAAGACATAATTGATTGGTTAGCATGCTTAAAGTATTATTATTTTTATGTCAACATTAAACTTTTATCTTGTATCATATCAAATCTGAACATCGTTCCACAATAAGAAGAATTACATTGAAATTATGCTAAGTAGCATTCCACATCAAAAATTCTGTTTTTATCATTTACCTACTCGAGGACGAGCAGGAATTATGCTTGGGGATGCTTGATACGTCTCCAACGTCTCTATAATTTTTTATTGTTCCATGCTATAATATATTCTGTTTTGGATGTTTAATGGGCTTTATTATACACTTTTATATTATTTTTGGGACTAACCTATTAACCGGAGGCCCAGCCCAGAATTCCTGTTTTTGCCTATTTCAGAGTTTCGCAGAAAAAGAATATCAAACGGAGTCCAAACGGAATGAAACCTTCGGGGACGTGATTTTCGGAACGAACGTGATCCAGAGGACTTGGACCCTATGTCAAGAAAGCAACCAGGAGGGCACGAGGTAGGGGGCGCGCCCTCCACCCTCGTGGGGCCCACGTTGCTCCACCGACGTACTTCTTCCTCCTATATATACCTACGTACCCCCAAACTGTTGGGGATCGTAGCAGAATTTTAAAATTTTCCTACGCTCACCAAGATCCATCTATGGAGTATACTAGCAATGAGGGAAAGGAGTGCATCTACATACCCTTGTAGATCGTGAGCGGAAGCGTTCCAATGAACGTGGTTGATGGAGTCGTACTCGCCGTGATCCAAATCACCGATGACCGAGTGCCGAACGGACGGCACCTCCGCGTTCAACACACGTACGATGCAGCGACGTCTCCTCCTTCTTGATCCAGCAAGGGGAAAGGAGAGGTTGATGGAGATCCAGCAGCACGACGGCGTGGTGGTGGATGTAGCGGGATCTCGGCAGGGCTTCGCCGAGCGTCTGCGAGAGGGAGAGGTGTAGCAGGGGAGGAGGGAGGCGCCCAAGGCTGTAATACTACTGCCCTCCCTCCCCCCCTTTATATAGGCCCCCTGGGAGGGGGGGCGCCAGCCAAGACCCATCTAGATGGGGGGCGGCGGCCAAGGGGGGTAACTTACCCCCCAAGTCAAGTGGGGCGCCCCCCCACCCTAGGGTTTCCAACCCTAGGCGCAGGGGGGAGGCCCATGGGGGGGCGCCCCAGCCCACTAAGGGCTGGTTCCCTTCCCACTTCAGCCCATGGGGCCCTCCGGGATAGGTGGCCCCACCCGGTGGACCCCCGGGACCCTTCCGGTGGTCCCGGTACAATACCGATAACCCCCGAAACTTTCCCGGTGGCCGAAACTGGACTTCCTATATATAATTCTTCACCTCCGGACCATTCCGGAACTCCTCGTGACGTCCGGGATCTCATCCGGGACTCCGAACAACTTTCGGGTTTCCGCATACTCATATCTCTACAACCCTAGCGTCACCGAACCTTAAGTGTGTAGACCCTACGGGTTCGGGAGACATGCAGACATGACCGAGACGCCTCTCCGGTCAATAACCAACAGCGGGATCTGGATACCCATGTTGGCTCCCACATGTTCCACGATGATCTCATCGGATGAACCACGATGTCGAGGATTCAATCAATCCCGTATACAATTCCCTTTGTCAATCGGTATGTTACTTGCCCGAGATTCGATCGTCGGTATCCCAATACCTTGTTCAATCTCGTTACCGGCAAGTCTCTTTACTCGTACCGCAATGCATGATCCCGTGACTAACGCCTTAGTCACATTGAGCTCATTATGATGATGCATTACCGAGTGGGCCCAGAGATACCTCTCCGTCATACGGAGTGACAAATCCCAGTCTCGATCCGTGCCAACCCAACAGACACTTTCGGAGATACCCGTAGTGTACCTTTATAGTCACCCAGTTACGTTGTGACGTTTGGCACACCCAAAGTACTCCTACGGTATCCGGGGGTTGCACGATCTCATGGTCTAAGGAAAAGATACTTGACATTGGAAAAGCTCTAGCAAACGAAACTACACGATCTTTTAGCTATGCTTAGGATTGGGTCTTGTCCATCACATCATTCTCCTAATGATGTGATCCCGTTATCAATGACATCCAATGTCCATAGTCAGGAAACCATGACTATCTGTTGATCAACGAGCTAGTCAACTAGAGGCTTACTAGGGACACGTTGTGGTCTATGTATTCACACATGTATTACGATTTCCGGATAACACAATTATAGCATGAACAATAGACAATTATCATGAACAAAGAAATATAATAATAACCATTTATTATTGCCTCTAGGGCATATTTCCAACAGTCTCCCACTTGCACTAGAGTCAATAATCTAGTTACATTGTGATGAATCGAACACCCATTGCGTCCTGGTGTTGATCATGTTTTGCTCTAGGGAGAGGTTTAGTCAACGGATCTGCTACATTCAGGTCCGTATGTACTTTACAAATATCTATGTCTCCATTTTGAACACTTTCACGAATGGAGTTGAAGCGACGCTTGATATGCCTGGTCTTCCTGTGAAACCTGGGCTCCTTCGCAAGGGCAATAGCTCCAGTGTTGTCACAGAAGAGAGTCATCGGGCCCGACGCATTGGGAATCACCCCTAGGTCGGTAATGAACTCCTTCATCCAGACTGCTTCCTGTGCTGCCTCCGAGGCTGCCATGTACTCCGCTTCACATGTAGATCCCGCCACGACGCTTTGCTTGCAACTGCACCAGCTTACTGCTCCTCCATTCAAAATATACACGTATCCGGTTTGTGACTTCGAGTCATCCAGATCTGTGTCGAAGCTAGCGTCGACGTAACCCTTTACGACGAGCTCTTCGTCACCTCCATAAACGAGAAACATATCCTTAGTCCTCTTCAGGTACTTCAGGATATTCTTGACCGCTGTCCAGTGTTCCATGCCGGGATTACTTTGGTACCTTCCTACCAAACTTACGGCAAGGTTTACATCAGGTCTGGTACACAGCATGGCATACATAATAGACCCTATGGCCGAGGCATAGGGGATGACACTCATCTTTTCTATATCTTCTGCCGTGGTCGGGCATTGAGCCGTGCTCAATTGCACACCTTGCAATACAGGCAAGAACCCCTTCTTGGACTGATCCATATTGAACTTCTTCAATATCTTGTCAAGGTATGTACTCTGTGAAAGACCAATGAGGCGTCTCGATCTATCTCTATAGATCTTGATGCCTAATATATAAGCAGCTTCTCCAAGGTCCTTCATTGAAAAACACTTATTCAAATAGGCCTTTATACTTTCCAAGAATTCTATATCATTTCCCATCAATAGTATGTCATCCACATATAATATGAGAAATGCTACAGAGCTCCCACTCACTTTCTTGTAAACACAGGCTTCTCCATAAGTCTGTGTAAACCCAAACGCTTTGATCATCTCATCAAAGCGAATGTTCCAACTCCGAGATGCTTGCACCAGCCCATAGATTGAGCGCTGGAGCTTGCATACTTTGTTAGCATTCTTAGGATCGACAAAACCTTCCGGCTGCATCATATACAACTCTTCCTTAAGGAAGCCGTTAAGGAATGCCGTTTTGACGTCCATCTGCCATATCTCATAATCATAGTATGCGGCAATTGCTAACATGATTCGGACGGACTTCAGCTTCGCTACGGGTGAGAAAGTCTCATCGTAGTCAACCCCTTGAACTTGTCGATAACCCTTAGCGACAAGTCGAGCCTTATAGATGGTCACATTACCATCCGCGTCCGTCTTCTTCTTAAAGATCCATTTGTTTTCTATGGCTCGCCGATCATCGGGCAAGTCAGTCAAAGTCCATACTTCGTTTTCATACATGGATCCTATCTCGGATTTCATGGCTTCTAGCCATTTGTCGGAATCCGGGCCCGCCATCGCTTCTTCATAGTTCGAAGGTTCACCGTTGTCTAACAACATGATTTCCAGGACAGGGTTGCCGTACCACTCTGGTGCGGAACGTGTCCTTGTGGACCTACGAAGTTCAGCAGTAACTTGATCCGAAGCTTCATGATCATCATCATTAACTTCCTCCCCAGTCGGTGTAGGCACCACAGGAACATCTTCCCGCGCTGCGCTACTTTCCGGTTCGGAAGGGGTGACTATCACCTCATCAAGTTCCACTTTCCTCCCACTCAATTCTTTCGAGAGAAACTCTTTCTCCAGAAAGGACCCGTTCTTGGCAACGAAGATCTTGCCTTCGGATCTGAGGTAGAAGGTATACCCAATAGTTTCCTTAGGGTATCCTATGAAGACGCATTTCTCCGACTTGGGTTCGAGCTTTTCAGGTTGAAGTTTCTTGACATAAGCATCGCATCCCCAAACTTTTAGAAACGACAGCTTAGGTTTCTTCCCAAACCATAATTCATACGGTGTCGTCTCAACGGATTTCGACGGAGCCCTATTTAAAGTGAATGCGGCAGTCTCTAAAGCATAGCCCCAAAATGAGAGCGGTAAATCGGTAAGAGACATCATAGATCGCACCATATCCAATAGAGTGCGATTACGACGTTCGGACACACCGTTTCGCTGAGGTGTTCCAGGCGGCGTGAGTTGTGAAACGATTCCACATTTCCTTAAGTGCGCACCAAATTCGTGACTTAAATATTCTCCACCACGATCTGATCGTAAGAATTTTATTTTTCTGTCACGTTGATTCTCAACCTCACTCTGAAATTCCTTGAACTTTTCAAAGGTTTCAGACTTGTGTTTCATTAGGTAGACATACCCATATCTACTTAAGTCATCAGTGAGAGTGAGAACATAACGATATCCTCCGCGAGCCTCAACACTCATTGGACCGCACACATCGGTATGTATGATTTCCAATAAGTTGGTTGCTCGCTCCATTGTTCCGGAGAACGGAGTCTTGGTCATCTTACCCATGAGGCATGGTTCGCACGTGTCAAATGATTCGTAATCAAGAGACTCCAAAAGTCCATCTGCATGGAGCTTCTTCATGCGCTTGACACCAATGTGACCAAGGCGGCAGTGCCACAAGTATGTGGGACTATCGTTATCAACTTTACATCTTTTGGTATTCACACTATGAATATGTGTAACATCACGTTCGAGATTCATCAAGAATAAACCATTGACCAGCGGGGCATGACCATAAACATATCTCTCAAATAAATAGAACAACCATTATTCTCGGATTTAAATGAGTAGCCATCTCGAATTAAACGAGATCCAGATACAATGTTCATGCTCAAAGCTGGCACTAAATAACAATTATTGAGGTTTAAAACTAATCCCGTAGGTAGATGCAGAGGTAGCGTGCCGACGGCGATCACATCGACCTTGGAACCATTCCCGACGCGCATCGTCACCTCGTCCTTTGCCAGTCTCCGTTTATTCCGCAGTTCCTGTTTTGAGTTACAAATATGAGCAACCGCACCGGTATCAAATACCCAGGAGCTACTACGAGTACTGGTAAGGTACACATCAATTACATGTATATCACATATACCTTTGGTGTTGCCGGCCTTCTTGTCCGCTAAGTATTTGGGGCAGTTCCGCTTCCAGTGACCACTTCCCTTGCAATAAAAGCACTCAGTTTCAGGCTTGGGTCCATTCTTTGACTTCTTCCCGGCAACTGGCTTACCGGGCGCGGCAACTCCCTTGCCGTCCTTCTTGAAGTTCTTCTTACCCTTGCCCTTCTTGAACTTAGTGGTTTTATTCACCATCAACACTTGATGTTCTTTTCTGATCTCCACCTCCGCTGATTTCAGCATCGAATATACCTCAGGAATGGTCTTTTCCATCCCCTGCATATTGAAGTTCATCACAAAGCTCTTGTAGCTTGGTGGAAGCGACTGAAGGATTCTTTCAATGACCGCGTCATCCGGGAGATTAACTCCCAGCTGAGACAAGCGGTTGTGCAACCCAGACATTCTGAGTATGTGCTCACTAACAGAACTATTCTCCTCCATTTTACAGCTGAAGAACTTGTCGGAGACTTCATATCTCTCGACCCGGGCATGAGCTTGGAAAACCATTTTCAGCTCCTCGAACATCTCATATGCTCCATGTTTCTCAAAACGCTTTTGGAGACCCGGTTCTAAGCTGTAAAGCATGCCGCACTGAACGAGGGAGTAATCATCAGCACGTGATTGCCAAGCGTTCATAACGTCTTGGTTCTCTGGGATTGGTGCTTCACCTAGCGGTGCTTCTAAGACATAATCTTTCTTGGCTGCTATGAGGATGATCCTCAGGTTCCGGACCCAGTCCGTATAGTTGCTGCCATCATCTTTCAGCTTGGTTTTCTCTAGGAACGCGTTGAAGTTGAGGACAACGTGGGCCATTTGATCTACAAGACATAGTGTAAAGATTTTAGACTAAGTTCATGATAATTAAGTTCATATAATCAAATTATTCAATGAACTCCCACTCAGATAGACATCCCTCTAGTCATCTAAGTGAAACATGATCCGAGTTAACTAGGCCGTGTCCGATCATCACGTGAGACGGACTAGTCAAGATCGGTGAACATCTCCATGTTGATCGTATCTTCTATACGACTCATGCTCGACCTTTCGGTCCTCCGTGTTTCGAGGCCATGTCTGTACATGCTAGGCTTGTCAAGTTAACCTAAGTGTATTGCGTGTGTTCCGAGGCCATGTCTGTACATGCTAGGCTCGTCAACACCCGTTGTATGCGAACGTTAGAATCTATCACACCCGATCATCACGTGGTGCTTCGAAACAACGAACCTTCGCAACGGTGCACAGTTAGGGGGAACACTTTCTTGAAATTATCATAAGGGATCATCTTACTTACTACCGTCATTCTAAGCAAATAAGATGCAAAACATGATAAACATCACATGCAATCAAATAGTGACATGATATGGCCAATATCATTTGCTCCTTTGATCTCCATCTTCGGGGCACCATGATCATCTTCGTCATCGGCATGACACCATGATCTCCGTCATCATGATCTCCATCATTGTGTCTTCATGAAGTTGTCATGCCAACGATTACTTCTACTTACATGGCTAATGCGTTTAGCAACAAAGTAAAGTAATTTACATGGCGTTATTCAATGACACGCAGGTCATACAAAATAATAAAGAAAACTCCTATGGCTCCTGCCGGTTGTCATACTCATCGACATGCAAGTCGTGATTCCTATTACAAGAATATGATCAATCTCATACATCACATATATCATTCATCACATCTTCTGGCCATATCACATCACATAGCACATGCTGCAAAAACAAGTTAGACGTCCTCTAATTGTTGTTGCAAGTTTTTACGTGGCTTGTAGGTTTCTAGCAAGAACGTTTCTTACCTACGTATGACCACAACGTGATATGCCAATTTCTATTTACCCTTCATAAGGGCCCTTTTCATCGAATCTGTTCCGACTAAAGTGGGAGAGACAGACACCCGCTAGCCACCTTATGCAACTAGTGCATGTCAGTCGGTGGAACCTGTCTCACGTAAGCGTACGTGTAAGGTCGGTCCGGGCTGCTTCATCCCACAATTCCGCCGAAACAAGATAAGACTAGTAGCGGCAAGAAGAATTGGCAACATCAACGCCCACAACTGCTTTGTGTTCTACTCGTGCATAGTAACTACGCATAAACCTGGCTCTGATACCACTGTTGGGGATCGTAGCAGAATTTTAAAATTTTCCTACGCTCACCGAGATCCATCTATGGAGTATACTAGCAACGAGGGGAAAGGAGTGCATCTACATACCCTTGTAGATCGCGAGCGGAAGCGTTCCAATGAACGTGGTTGATGGAGTCGTACTCGCCGTGATCCAAATCACCGATGACCGAGTGCCGAACGGACGGCACCTCCGCGTTCAACACACGTACGGTGCAGCGACGTCTCCTCCTTCTTGATCCAGCAAGGGGAAAGGAGAGGTTGATGGAGATCCAGCAGCACGACGGCGTGGTGGTGGATGTAGCGGGATCTCAGCAGGGCTTCGCCGAGCGTCTGCGAGAGGGAGAGGTGTAGCAGGGGAGGAGGGAGGCGCCCAAGGCTGTAATACTACTGCCCTCCCTCCCCCCCTTTATATAGGCCCCCTGGGAGGGGGGGCGCCGGCCAAGACCCATCTAGATGGGGGGGCGGCGGCCAAGGGGGGTAACTTACCCCCCAAGTCAAGTGGGGCGCCCCCCCACCCTAGGGTTTCCAACCCTAGGCGCAGGGGGGAGGCCCATGGGGGGCGCCCCAGCCCACTAAGGGCTGGTTCCCTTCCCACTTCAGCCCATGGGGCCCTCCGGGATAGGTGGCCCACCCGGTGGACCACCGGGACCTTTCCGGTGGTCCCGGTACAATACCGATCACCCCCGAAACTTTCCCGGTGGCCGAAACTGGACTTCCTATATATAATTCTTCACCTCCGGACCATTCCGGAACTCCTCGTGATGTCCGGGATCTCATCCGGGACTCCGAACAACTTTCGGGTTTCCGCATACTCATATCTTTACAACCCTAGCGTCACCGAACCTTAAGTGTGTAGACCCTACGGGTTCGGGAGACATGCAGACATGACCGAGACGCCTCTCCGGTCAATAACCAACAGCGGGATCTGGATACCCATGTTGGCTCCCACATGTTCCACGATGATCTCATCGGATGAACCACGATGTCGAGGATTCAATCAATCCCGTATACAATTCCCTTTGTCAATCGGTATGTTACTTGCCCGAGATTCGATCGTCGGTATCCCAATACCTTGTTCAATCTCGTTACCGGCAAGTCTCTTTACTCGTACCGCAATGCATGATCCCGTGACTAACGCCTTAGTCACATTGAGCTCATTATGATGATGCATTACCGAGTGGGCCTAGAGATACCTCTCCGTCATACGGAGTGACAAATCCCAGTCTCGATCCGTGCCAACCCAACAGACACTTTCGGAGATACCCGTAGTATACCTTTATAGTCACCCAGTTACGTTGTGACGTTTGGCACACCCAAAGTACTCCTACGGTATCTGGGAGTTGCACGATCTCATGGTCTAAGGAAAAGATACTTGACATTGGAAAAGCTCTAGCAAACGAAACTACACGATCTTTTATGCTATGCTTAGGATTGGGTCTTGTCCATCACATCATTCTCCTAATGATGTGATCCCGTTATCAATGACATCCAATGTCCATAGTCAGGAAACCATGACTATCTGTTGATCAACGAGCTAGTCAACTAGAGGCTTACTAGGGACACCTTGTGGTCTATGTATTCACACATGTATTACGATTTCCGGATAACACAATTATAGCATGAACAATAGACAATTATCATGAACAAAGAAATATAATAATAACCATTTATTATTGCCTCTAGGGCATATTTCCAACACAAACTACCAGATACGGAGCCAAAAACCTAATTCCACCGCCGCAACCTTCTGTACCCGTGAGATCCCATCTTGGGGCCTTTTTCGGAGCTCCGCCGGAGGGGGCATCGATCACGGAGGGCTTCTACATCAACACCATAGCCTCTCCGATGTTGTGTGAGTAGTTTACCTCAGACCTTCGGGTCCATAGTTATTAGCTAGATGGCTTCTTCTCTCTCTTTGGATCTCAATACAAAGTTCTCCATGATTCCCGTGGAGATCTATTCGATGTAATCTTCCTTTGCGGTGTGTTTGTTGAGACCGATGAATTGTGGGTTTATGATCAAGTTTATCTATGAGCAATATTTGAATCTTCTCCAATCTTGCGGTGTCCTTTCCCAGTGACAGCAGGGGAAGCAACGCACGTATTGTATTGTTGCCATCGAGGATAACAAGATGGGGTTTATATCATATTGCATGAGTTTATCCCTCTACATCATGTCATCTTGCTTAAAGCGTTACTCTGTTCTTATGAACTTAATACTCTAGATGCATGCTGGATAGCGGTCGATGTGTGGAGTAATAGTAGTAGATGCAGGCAGGAGTCGGTCTACTTGTCACGGACGTGATGCCTATATACATGATCATACCTAGATATTCTCATAACTATGCTCAATTCTATCAATTGCTCAACAGTAATTTGTTCACCCACCGTAATACTTATGCTCTCGAGAGAAGCCACTAGTGAAACCGATGGCCCCCGGGTCTATTTTCCATCATATTAATTTTCCAACACTTAGCTATTTTCATTGCCTTTTATTTTACTTTGCATCTTTATCATAAAAATACCAAAAATATTATCTTATCATATCTATCAGATCTCACTTTCGTAAGTGACCGTGAAGGGATTGATAACCCCTTTATCGCGTTGGTTGCAAGGATCTTATTTGTTTGTGAGGTGCGAGGGACTCGTGCGTGGCTCCTACTGGATTGATACCTTGGTTCTCAAAAACTGAGGGAAATACTTACACTACTTTGCTGCATCACCCTTTCCTCTTCAAGGGAAAACCAACGCAGTGCTCAAGAGGTAGCAATGGTTCGATTTATGAAGGGCGTGCATGAAGACATAAATCAAACCTTCTCAGATTTTAACCAGGGCACGGTGAGGCCATACCATGGCACCATGCCAGGCGTCATGTTTTTCAAGCACATATTTCATTGTTCTATAGTTGATAACCCAGTAAATGACACGTTTGTGGTTGACTATTGCCACGCATTCTATTGAAATCGCTGCCCATTCCTTGTAAAAGGCTTGAGAAATTACTAAATACTACGAGTATGGTTTTTCCAGACCGTTCTTGTGCACCTTTTCAAGCACCAATTGTAATCCCCTAAATATTGTAAATGAACCCGGAAAAGTGCCAAATTTGAACACGGTGATTAGCAGAGTTTATGTTCATCGTAGAAAAAAACTCATGGATGAAGGACAAAGGAAATTTGGATTCCCATTCAATCTCGATGAATTACTATCGCACGTGATTCATCTCCGCCGCCTCCATGCACCGTGTGTGTTCACTCACACATGCAAAAGGAAAAAAGAAAACCCTCACCCACTTCGCCCCCACTCACTCGCCCTGGACTCCTCCGCAACTCTGCACCCTAAGCTCGACGACTGTTGGCGGCGATCGTAGGTCGCGCTCCAAACGGCACGGGATTTCGCCCCTATCGCTTCCCGCCACCTATCTGTACCGACATTCTACACTCTAGTCGACTGGGGTTTTCTGCGGGATTGGGCCAGAGATTTTTCTCATGGAGAAGGTAATCAACTTAGCGAAATATTCACTCATCTCTTATCGCAGTCCGTCCGTCGCTGTTAATCAACCAGCGGAAATCACCGTGGAAACAATTTTTGTTCTAGCTGATTCGTGGGTGTTCATTCATGTGTCCACAGTGCGAGCACAAATCGGGCAACTGTGGTCGTGGCCAGTCAGAAACGAAGTTCTATCTCACCATTCCGGATGACTTCAGGGAGCGCTCGGTACGTTCAACTCAACCTACCACGGTCGGCATGGCCTAAATTTGTGAAAATATACCGTCTGTTGCTACATTATCTATATATTTGCATCAAATCTTTGTTACATTATCTATTTTTTATTCTATATTTTTGTACTTTGCTTTCATCTATATATTGATCTATTCTATGAGTTACTCCCATATTTGCATCTTGCTCTGTTATTTCAATATATCTAATTTACGATCTTAATTTTCATTTCAAGCAGTACATCCCTTGCTTTGCAAGAACAGGAGTAGAAGGAAGTCTTGGGCTTTACTTTGTTGATAACTCCCAGGATGTCATATTGACAACGCAGCATGGATTTACAATGACGGTTAGCGTAAAACTTGATAAAGATGGTCACTCCTATTTTAATGCGGACCATTGGAGAAAAATGTCTAAGTGTTATGAACTGAAAGCTGGCAATAAAATTCTAGTGGGTGCACCACAACCTGGTCTAATTAACATGGATGTTTACTTACCAAACGTCATCAGCCGATCAAAGTCTGATCGGGGTTAGTGTCCTTTCAACTTTCTCCATGTCGTCATATTACTTAGAAAAATCGGGGTATTTGTTCTGACTAATTGATCACTATTTAAGCAACCAATTGTGATATCATATTCTGACTCCGTTCCTAGGCAGTAACAAATTCTATTTACCAATTTGTGCGCACTATATATTCTTCTGCCATGTTCTGAATAAATAATACGTTTCCACCTTTTAAGCAGGATATGTTGGATGCATAGTGAACGATCTGTATGTTACTAAGCGTACCAAATTTCACTGGAAGGACTTGAAGCATGTCATAAACTTTGTTGATAATTTGACAGAGATAGCACAGCGTATGAACGCTGGATTTTGGATGGGATTAATTAGACCTATGGTGCACACACTGAACAAGACCAATTGTGTGCACAAAACGCTGGTAAAAAGTCTTATTTTAATGTTGATGCTCATAAACTATATATATATGGTACAATTGGTTTTTATTCTACATGTCAACAAAAATTTCCCCCTGTAGCAGTTCCTGGATCGATTTCCCGGCGTGGTCGAATTACACTTGTGCCTGCTAATAACGCCAAAGTGATTGCAAGGTACTGCATTTCCCGCGGAAATGGAACCATTCAAATTAACAAGTTCTCGCTTCTCGTGGCAATGCATCCATATTGGAAAATTGGAGACACTGTTCTACTCATGCTCTACCAAGGCACATGAGGGCTCTTCCTTTTCATTAACGAGATGTCGAGTCGCCGTGATCAAGCTGCTTCCAGTGGATAGTTGTGGTTGTTGGCCCTCAGCCTCTTAAAATGTGCTAGTTGTTACTATATATGTTAAGTATGTATATATGGACCATATGGTTGTTGGCCCTTAGCCTCTTAAAATGTGATAGTTGTTACTATGTTAAGTATGTAGATATGGACCATATGGTTGTCAACACCGTGTTACAAAGATCCTCCTTTCTTCAAATAGTGTAAACACTATATATATGTTACTCAAATGTTGTTACCCAAGTTCATAAATTTTCATGGAAAGTATTAGTATCGTACACAGTTCATTTAGTTTAAGCGTGCGCCCGATGTCTAGAAGGCATTTACATAACTGTCCATATTGCAAATTCACACACATGTTAACATAAGGAAACGTATGTGTAACATACTAATCATCGCACACGAGTACTCGCAGACGCATCGTGTGCGATACTCCTAGCCACCGCAAGCAACTAGTTTGCATTTTTCAAAGTTTTTTGTACACACAGAATCGCACACGAAGTAACTGTATTGACCGTCTGTGTTATAATTTCTCATCGCAAACAGTTCATCTGAGTCGGTTGTTTGCCACGTATCACACACATCTTGTTTACATGACTCGTTTGTGTTCTTTTGGCTCATCGCAAACAGTTCATCCATGTGAACTGTATGCCGCATATCACACACATCTTGTTAAGTTGAACCGTTTCTGTTGTGTTCCCTAATCGAAAACAGTTCATCCGAGTGAATCCTATGCCGTATATTGCACACACATTGATATGGATGCCCGTTTCTGTTGTTCAACCTCATCGCAAACAGTTCAAATGGATTAACCATGTGTCCTGCATCACACACACATTGATATGGCTGCTCATTTTTGTTGTTCTGCCTCATCGCAGATAGTTTGAATGGATTAACCATGTGCCCTGCATCGCACACGCAACTAAAATCTGAACCGTGGTTGATAGCTCCATCATCGCAAACGTTTTGCACCTTTTTGACGGTTTTTTGCACCACCGTTTGCGATTATTGCATCACACACAGTTTCGGCACAGGGTCTCTGATCATAGTGTCGCGTTAGCAGTATCCTGTAGTAGTGGTTGAATATGATGCAACCAAAAAGGTTTTTCGATCCTAAAGGTGCTAACAAAGTGTGCAAACTCCAGTGATCCATCTATGGACTGGTGCAAGCATCTCGGAGTTGGAATATACGCTTTGAAAAGGTGATCAAAGCATATGGTTTTATACAGACTTATGGTGAAGCCTGTATTTACAAGAAAGTGAGTGGGAGCTCTGTAGCATTTCTGATGTTATATGTGGATACCATATTGTTGATTGGAAATGATGTAGAATTTCTGGATAGCATAAAAGGATATTTGAATAAGAATTTTTCAATGAAAGACCTCGATGAAGCTGCTTACATATTGGGCATCAAGATCTATAGAGATAGACCAATATGCTTGATAAGACTTTCAAATAGTACATACCTTGACAAGATTTTGAAGGAGTTCAAAATGGATCAGTCAAAGAAGGAGTTCTTGCCTGTATTGTAAGATGTGAAGTTAAGTAAAGACTCAAAACCCGACCACGGCAGAAGATAACGAGAGAATGAAAGTCATTCCCTATGCCTCAGCCATAGGTTCTATAAAGTATGTCGTGTTGTGTACCAAACTTGTTGTGTACCTTGCCATGATTTTGGCAAGGGGTACAATAGTGATCCAGGACTAGATCACTGGACAGCGGTCAAAATTATCCTTAGAGGACTAAGGAAATGTTTCTCGGTTATGGAGGTGATAAAGAGTTCGTCGTAAAGAGTTACATCGATGCAATCTTTGACATCAATCCGGATGACTCTAAGTCTCGATCTGGATACATATTGAAAGTGGGAGCAATTAGCTAGAGTAGCTCCATGCAGAGCATTGAAGACATAGAAATTTGCAAAATACATACGGATCTCAATGTGGCAGACCCGTTGACTAAACCTCTCTCACAAGCAAAACATGATCACACCTTAGTAATCTTTGGGTCTTAATCACATGGCGATGTGAACTAGATTATTGACTCTAGTAAATTCTTTAGGTGTTGGTCACATGGCGATGTCAACTATGGGTGTTAAATTACATGGTGATGTGAACTAGATTATTGACTCTAGTGCAAGTGGGAGACTGAAGGAAATATGCCCTAGAGGCAATAATAAAGTTGTTATTTTATATTTCCTTATTCATGATAAAGGTTTATTATTAATGCTAGAATTGTATTGATCGGAAACTTAAATACATGTGTGAATACATAAACAAATATTGTGTCCCTAGTGAGCCTCTACTAGACTAGCTCGTTGATCAAAGATGGATAAGGTTTCCTAACCATGGACATGTGTTGTCATTTGATAACGATATCACATCATTAGGAGAATGATGTGATGGATGCTACCTCTTGAGCTCATGTTGGTTTTTCCCTTGAAGAGGAAAGGGTGATGCAGCAAAGTAGAGTAAGTATTTCCCTCAGCTTTTGAGAACCAAGGTATCTATCCAGTAGGAGACAACACGCAAGCCACTGAAAACCTGCACAAACAAACACCAACTTGCACCCAACGCGATAAAGGGTCTGTCAATCCCTTCACAGTTATTTGCAACGTGAGATCTGATAGAGATAGATAAACGGCAAAGTAATGTTTTTTGGTATTTTTGGTTTATAGATCGGAAAGTAAGAGATTGCAAAGAAAGTAAATAGGAAACTAAAAGTGTAGATCAGAAACTTATATGATGGAAAATAGACCCAGGGGCCATAGGTTTCACTAGAGGCTTCTCTCGAGATAGAAATTATTACGGTGGGTGAACAAGTTACTACCGAGCAATTGATAGAAAAGCGCAAAGTTATGACGATATCTAAGGCAATGATCATGAACATAGGCATCACGTCTGTGTCAAGTAGACCGAAACGATTCTGCATCTACTACTATTACTCCACACATCGACCGCTATCCAGCATGCATCTAGAGTATTAAGTTCATAAAGAACTGAGTAACGCCTTAAGCAAGATGACATTGTGTAGAGGAATTAACTCAAGCAATATGATGAAAACCCCATCTTTTTATCCTCGATGGCAATAATAAAATACGTGTCGGTTCCCCTTCTGTCACTAGGATCGAGCACCGCAAGATTGAACCCAAAGCTAAGCACTTCTCCCATTGAAAGAAAAACAAATCTAGTTGGCCAAACCAAATCGATAGTTCGAAGAGACTTGCAAAGATATCAAATCATGCATATAAGATTTCAGAGAAGATTCAAATAATATTCATAGATACGCTGATCATAAATCCATAATTCATCGGGTCTCAGCAAACACACCGCAAAAGAGTATTACATCGAATAGATCTCCAAGAACATTGAGGAGAACTTTGTATTGAGAATCAAAGAGAGAGAAGAAGCCATCTAGCTACTAGACATGGACCCGTAGGTCTGTGGTAAACTACTCACGCTTCATCGGAGAGGCAATGGTGTTGATGTAGAAGCCCTCCATGATCGAATCCCCCTCTGGCAGGATGCCGGAAAAGGCCCCAAGATGGGATCTCACGGGTACAGAAGGTTGCGGCGGTGGAAAAGTGGTGTCGTGGCTCCCCTGGAAGTTTTTGGGGTATATGAGAATATATAGGAGGAAGATCTAGGTCAGGAGGTCACCGAGGGGCCCACAAGGTTGGGGGGCGCGCCCCACCCCCCTGGGCGCGCCCTCCACCCTTGTGGCCGCCTCGTGGCTCTTCTGACTTGCACTCCAAGTCTCCTGGGTGTTTTCTGTTCCAAGAAAAATCATCGCGAAAGTTTTATTCCGTTTGGTATTCCTTTTCTGTGAAACTTTAAAACAAGGAAAAAACAGGAACTGGCACTGGGCTCTAGGTTAATAGGTTAGTAGCAAAAATCATATAAAATAGCATATGAATGCATATAAAACATCCAAAACAAATAATATAATAGCATGGAACAATCAAAAATTATAGATACGTTGGAGACGTTCAATGGACAAGACCCATCCGTTAGCTTAGCATAATGATCGTTCAATTTATTGCTATTGCTTTCTTCATGTCAAATACATGTTCCTTCGACTATGAGATTATGCAACTCCCAGATACCAGAGGAATACCTTGTGTGCTATCAAATGTCACAACGCAACTGGGTGATTATAAAGATGCTCTACAGGTATCTCCGAAGGTGCTTGTTGAGTTGGCATAGATCAAGATTAGGATTTGTCACTCCGAGTATCGGAGAGGTATCTCTAGGCCCTCTTGGTAATACACATCATAAGAAGCCTTGCAAGCAAAGTGACTAATGACTTAGTTGCAAGATAATGTATTACGGAACGAGTAAAGAGACTTGCCGGTAACGAGATCGAACTAGGTATATAGATACCGACGATCGAATTGAGGGAGTCCTGGACTAAGGGGTCCTCGGGTGTTCGGCCTGTTAGCCATGGGCCGGACTGACGGGCTGTGGAAATACGAAGACCGAAGACTGCACCCATGTCCGGATGGGACTCTCCTTGGCGTGGAAGGCAAGCTTGGCGGCCGAATATGTAGATTCCTTTCTTTGTAACCTACCTTGTGTAACCCTAGATCCTCCCGGTGTCTATATAAACTAGAGGACTTAGTCCGGAAAAGGAGACATTCATGACCATAGTCATATAGGCTAGACTTCTAGGGTTTAGCCACTACGGTCTCGTCGTAGATCAACTCTTGTAATACTCATATCCATCAAGATCAATCAAGCAGGAAGTAGGGTATTACCTCCATAGAGAGGGCCCGAACCTGGGTAAAACATCGTGCCCCTTGTCTCCTGATACCATCGACCTTAGACGCACAGTTCGGGACCCCCTACCCGAGATCCGCCGGTTTTGACACCGACATTGGTGCTTTCATTGAGAGTTCCACTGTGCCATCGACGAAAGGTTTGATGGCCCCTTCAATCGTCGATAGTGACGCTATCCAAGGAGAAACTTTCCTCCCGGGACAGATCTTCGTGTTCGGCGGCTTTGCGTTCCGGGCCAACTCATTTGGCCACCTGGAGCAAATCGATAGCTACGTCCCTGGCCATCAGGTCAAATTTGGGAGTTTGAATTACGTTGCGGACATCCGTGGAGATTTGATCTTCACCGGATTCGAGACCGCAGCAATCGCTCCTGGTCACCTTGATGAACATGACCTAAATCTGTCATCAGACCGCACCCCGAAGATACCTCCTATGACCACTCTGGCCTCAGATCCAGAGCATACTGCGGCATCCAAGGGTTGGAGGCTCAACCCCACCACGGAGGCCACAGATCCCCTGGCGTTGGAGCTGCACATGGACTTAACCTCACCCAATATCTGTGTCACCGGAATCCTGGACTTGTCTCTGGTCATAAGTTCCGAATTATGTGAGCCCACGGACGCTGAACCTGATCATTCATCGATCTTCGAATTCAGCGCCGTAGACATCTTCCAGCACTCGCCTTTGGGCGATGTGCTAAACGCATTAAAGAGCCTGTCCTTGGCGGGGGACTCGCCACCGAACTATGTCCGGTTTGAACTAGGGGCTGAGGATCGAGAATTTCGCTTCCCACCCGCCACCCACTTCATAGCGACTGTTGAGGATTTAACCGACACGCTTGATTATGACTCCGAAGACATCGACGGTATGGACGACGATGCCGACGAGGAGCAAGGCCAGAATCCGCCATACACTCGACGCTGGACGGCCACTTTTTCGTACGATGTGTACATGGTGGACACACCCAAAACAACCAACGACGATGACAAAGAAAATCCAGTCAAGAATAAACCTCCTGAGACACAGCAAAAACGCAGGCGTCCTCTTCGCCGCTCTAAGTCACGTCGTTCAAAAGACAGCAATGCTGGCACCGGTGAAGATAATACTCCGGACGAAGCCGAAAACAATAAAGACCTTGCTGAGGTAACATCCGAATAGGAGGAGCAAGAAAGCGGGCAAGCTAGCCCCGACGGACGGGCCAGACCCAACGACTCAGAGGATGGTAGTTACCGTCCGCTCTCCGAGGATGAGGAAAGCCTTGGCAACGAAGATTTCATCATGCCTGAGGAACCTCTCGAGCAGGAGCACTTCAAACGCCAGCTAATAGCAACGGCAAGGAGCCTGAAAAAAAAACAGCAGCAGCTTCAAGCTGACCAAGATCTACTCGTCGACAGATGGACTGATGTCCTGGCAGCCGAAGAATACGGCCTCAGACGCCCAGCCAAGAGTTATCCAAAGCGAAGGCTACTACCCCAGTTCGATGAAGAGGCGCCGGAGCCCATACCTCCCTCGCGTAATGCGGCCAATTGACAACCACGTGGTCAGGACAGTGCGGCGGATCGACCACCTCGTGGTCGGGATAGAGCGGCAATTCAAGCCGAAGAGCCCACCCCGCCGCCATGGAAAAATAGAGACAAGACAGTTCGGGGTCATACATACGACCTCGGACAAACCCTGGGCAGTAAAGCAGGACATACAAGATCGATCTACAGATCGCGAGGACGTGCCTCGACACGCGACGATGGCTACCTATTCGGACATGACAAACCTAGTCACGCTCAAGCCGATAACCATAGATGGACTCCATCGGAGCTACGTCGCGACGCGGCCCGATATAGAGGTGCCGCACACCCTCTTTGCTTCACTGATGAAGTAATGGACCATGAATTCCCCGAATGGTTCAAACCCATCAATATTGAACCATACGACGGAACAACCGATCCCGCGGTATGGATCGAGGATTTTATTCTCCACATTCACATGGCCCGTGGAGATGATCTCCATGCTATCAAATACCTCCCACTAAAACTCAAAGGGCCAGCTCGGCACTGGTTAAAGAGCCTGCCTGAAAATTCCATCGGCAGCTGGGAGGACTTGGAAGAAGCCTTTCTTGACAACTTCCAAGGTACATACGTCCGGCCGCCAGACGCCGATGACTTAAGTCACATAGTTCAATAGCCCGGGGAGTCAGCCAGGAAATTCTGGAGTAGGTTCCTAACTAAAAAGAACCAGATCGTTGATTGTACGGATGCAGAAGCCCTAGCGACCTTTAAGCATAGCATCCGCGATGAATGGCTCGCCCGCCACCTCGGCCAAGAAAAACCGAAATCTATGGCAGCCCTCACGGCCCTCATGACCCGCTTTTGTGCGGGTGAGGACAGCTGGCTGGCTCGTAGCAAAAATACGACCAGCGAGGCAGGCCCCTCCGAGGCCAAAAACAGCAACAGCAAGCGTCGACACAGCAGACACAAACGCCGAACGCCGGATTCAGCGGCTCCAAGTCCGGTCAGCGGAAAAAGCCGTGTCAAAGAAACAATCAGGGACCATCTAGCATGGACCGCATACTTGACCATCCGTGCCAAATTCATGGCACCCCGCACAAACCAGCCAATCATACCAACAGAGATTGCTGGGTTTTTAAGCAAGCCGGCAAGTTAAACGCCGAGTATAAGGAAAAGGAATCGCAGAGCGAGGACGACGACGAGGAGCCCCTGCAGCCGACCACAGGGGGACAGAAGAAGTTTCCCCCTCAACTGAAAATAGTAAACATGATATATGTTACACACATCCCCAAAAGGGAGTGCAGACGCGCATTAAGGGACGTCTACGCGATAGAGCCAGTCGCCCCAAAATTCAATCCATGGTCATCATTTCCGATCACCTTTGATCGTCGGGACCACCCGACCAGTATCCGTCATGGCGATTCAGCCGCACTAGTCCTAGACCCAATCATCGACGGATTTCACCTAACGCGAGTCCTCATGGACGGTGGCAGCAGCCTCAATCTGCTCTATCAGGACAGAGTACGCAAAATGGGAATTAACCCATCATGAATCAAACCTATAAGGACTACCTTTAAGGGAGTCATACCAAGCGTAGAGGCCCGCTGTACGGGCTCAATCACACTAGAAGTTGTCTTCGGATCTCCAGATAACTTCCGAAGCGAGGAGTTAATCTTCGATATCGTCCCCTTTTGCAGCGGCTATCACGCACTGCTCGGATGAACCGCATTCGCTCGATTCAATGCAGTGCCGCACTATGCCTATCTTAAGCACAAGATGCCCGGTCCACGCGGCGTCATCACGATTAACAGAAACACGGAACGCTCCCTCGGTACAGAGGAGCACACCACCGCCCTAGCAGCAGAAGTACAGAATGGCCTTCTCAAGCAGAACCGTAATCCGGCTGCCAAGCCCCTGGACACCGTTAAGAAGGTCCAGACTACGCTGCAACAGGACAGCTCGGCTCGTCCAGAGCTCGATTAGCAATTTGGCCTCCGTCCCAGCCCCAATCTGGCAGTGGCATTTGTACCACGCGTACATAATTACGCACTAGAAATCCCATGTGCATCGACGGAGGCGCAGATAGTTTGCGGTCCATAGTTTGGCTCGACCGATCCCGGACACACATATACTGTGAATATTATCTTTTTCCTTTTCCAGGTTTATTTTACATAGGCCTTCTTTGATGACCCGACCACCGATCCTCTCAAAGGATAAAAACACCAAGTAGGCAGGAGCTTTGGCGTACAAGGGAATGTTGGGGAACGTAGTAATTTCAAAAAAAATCCTACGCACACACAGGATCATGGTGATGCATAGCAACGAGAGGGGAGAGTGTGTCCACGTACCCTCGTAGACCGAAAGCGGAAGTGTTAGCACAACGCGGTTGATGTAGTCGTACGTCTTCACGATCCGACCGATCAAGTACCGAACGTACGGCACCTCCGAGTTCAGCACACGTTCAGCTCGATGACGTCCCTCGAACTCCGATCCAGCCGAGCTTTGAGGGAGAGTTCTGTCAGCACGACGGCGTGGTGACGATGATGATGTTCTACCGACGCAGGGCTTCGCCTAAGAACCGCTACGATATTAATGAGGTGGACTATGGTGGAGGGGGGCACCGCACACGGCTAAGAGATCAATGATCAATTATTGTGTCTATGGGGTGCCCCTGACCCCGTATATAAAGGAGCAAGGGGGAGAGGCGGCCGGCCAGGAGGAGGCGCGCCAGGAGGAGTCCTACTCCCACCGGGAGTAGGACTCCCTCCCTTCCTAGTTGGAGTAGGAGAAGGGGGAATGAGGAGGGAGAGAGGAAGGAAAGGGGGCGCCCCCCCCCCCTCCTTGTCCAATTCGGACTAGAGGGGGAGGGGCGCGCGGCCTGCCCTGGCCGCCCCTCCTCTTCTCCACTAAGGCCCATGTAGGCCCATTAAACCCCTGGGGGGTTCCGGTAACCCTCGGTTCTCCGGTAAAATCCCGATTTCACCTGGAACACTTCCGATGTCCAAATATAGGCTTCCAATATATCAATCTTTATGTCTCGACCATTTCGAGACTCCTCGTCATGTCCGTGATCACATCTAGGATTCCGAACTATCTTCGGTACATCAAAACACATAAACTCATAATATAACCGGCATCAAACTTTAAGCGTGCGGACCCTACAGGTTCGAGAACTATGTAGACATGACCGAGACACGTCTCCGGTCAATAACCAATAGCGGAACCTGGATGCTCACATTGGCTCCCACATATTTTACGAAGATCTTTATCGGTCAAACCGCATAACAACATACGTTGTTCCCTTTGTCATCGGTATGTTATTTGCCCGAGATTCGATCGTCGGTATCTCAATACCTAGTTCAATCTCGTTACCGGTAAGTCTCTTTACTCTTTCCGTAATACATCATCCCGCAACTAACTCATTAGTTACAATGCTTGCAAGGCCTATAGTGATGTGCATTACCGAGTGGGACCAGAGATACCTCTCCGACAATCGGAGTGACAAATCCTAATCTCAAAATACGCCAACCCAACAAGTACCTTCGGAGACACCTGTAGAGCACCTTTATAATCACCCAGTTACGTTGTGACATTTGGTATCACACAAAGTGTTCCTCCGGTAAACGGGAGTTGCATAATCTCATAGTCATAGGAACATGTATAAGTCATGAAGAAAGCAATAGCAGAATACTAAACGATCGAGTGCTAAGCTAACGGAATGGGTCAAGTCAATCACATCATTCTCCTAATGATGTGATCCCGTTAATCAAATGACAACTCATGTCAATGGTTAGGAAACATAACCATCTTTGATTAACGAGCTAGTCAAGTAGAGGCATACTAGTGACACTCTGTTTGTCTATGTATTCACACAAGTATTATGTTTTCGGTTAATACAATTCTAGCATGAATAATAAACATTTATCATGATATAAGGAAATAAATAATAACTTTATTATTGCCTCTAGGGCATATTTCCTTCAGTCTCCCACTTGCACTAGAGTCAATAATCTAGATTACATAGTAATGATTCTAACACCCATGGACCCTTGGTGTTGATCATGTTTTGCTCGTGGAAGAGGCTTAGTCAACGGGTCTGCAACATTCAGATCCATATGTATCTTGCAAATTTCTATGCCTCCCACCTGGACTAGATCCCGGATGGAGTTGAAGCGTCTTTTGATGTGCTTGGTTCTCTTGTGAAATCTGGATTCCTTTGCCAAGGCAATTGCACCAGTATTGTCACAAAAGATTTTCATTGGACCCGATGCACTAGGTATGACACCTAGATCGGATATGAATTCCTTCATCCAGACTCCTTCATTTGCTGCTTCTGAAGCAGCTATGTACTCCGCTTCACACGTAGATCCCGCCACAACGCTTTGTTTAGAACTGCACCAACTGACACCTCCACCGTTTAATGTAAACACGTATCCGGTTTGCGATTTAGAATCGTCCAGATCAGTGTCAAAGCTTGCATCGACGTAACCATTTACGACTAGCTCTTTGTCACCTCCATAAACGAGAAACATATCCTTAGTCCTTTTCAGGTATTTCAGGATGTTCTTGACCGCTGTCCAGTGATCCACTCCTAGATTACTTTGGTACCTCCCTGCTAAACTTATAGCAAGGCACACATCAGGTCTGGTACACAGCATTGCATACATGATAGAGCCTATGGCTGAAGCATAGGGAACATCTTTCATCTTCTCTCTATCTTCTATAGTGGTCGGGCATTGAGTCTTACTCAACTTCACACCTTGTAACACAGGCAAGAACCCTTTCTTTGCTTGATCCATTTTGAACTTCTTCAAAACTTTGTCAAGGTATGTGCTTTGTGAAAGTCCAATTAAGCGTCTTGATCTATATCTATAGATCTTGATGCCCAAAATGTAAGCAGCTTCACCGAGGTCCTTCATTGAAAAACTCTTATTCAAGTATCCCTTTATGCTATCCAGAAATTATATATTATTTCCAATTAGCAATATGTCATCCACATATAAAATCAGAAATGCTACAGAGCTCCCACTCACTTTCTTGTAAATACAGGCTTCTTCAAAAGTGTGTATAAACCCAAATGCTTTGATCACACTATCAAAGCGTTTATTCCAACTCCGAGAGGCTTGCACCAGTCCATAAATGGATCGCTGGAGCTTGCACACTTTGTTAGCTCCCTTTGGATCGACAAAACCTTCCGGTTGCATCATATACAACTCTTCTTCTACAAATCCATTCAGGAATGCAATTTTTACATCCATTTGCCAACTTTTGTAATCATAAAATGCGGCAATTGCTAACATGATTCGGACAGACTTAAGCATCGCTACGGGTGCGAAGGTCTCATCATAGTCAACCCCTTGAACTTGTCGAAAACCTTTTGCAACAAGTCGAGCTTTATAGACAGTAACATTACCGCCAGCGTCAGTCTTCTTCTTGAAGATCCATTTATTCTCAATGGCTTACCGATCATTGGGCAAGTCAACCAAAGTCCATACTTTGTTCTCATACATGGATCCCATCTCAGATTTCATGGCCTCAAGCCATTTTGCGGAATCTGGGCTCACCATCGCTTCTTCATAGTTCGTAGGTTCGTCATGGTCTAGTAACATAACCTCCAGAACAGGATTACCGTACCACTCTGGTGCGGATCTTACTCTGGTTGATCTACGAGGTTCAGTAACAACTTGATCCAAAGTTTCATGATCATCATCATTAACTTCTTCACTAATTGGTGTAGGTGTCACAGGAACCGGTTTCTATGATGAACTACTTTCCAATAAGGGAGTAGGTACAGTTACCTCATCAAGTTCTACTTTCCTCCCACTCACTTCTTTCGAGAGAAACTCCTTCTCTAGAAAGGATCCAAATTTAGCAACAAAAGTCTTGCCTTCAGATCTGTGATAGAAGGTGTACCCAACAGTTTCCTTTGGGTATCCTATGAAGACACATTTCCCCGATTTGGGTTCGAGCTTATCAGGTTGAAGCTTTTTGACATAAGCATCGCAGCCCCAAACTTTAAGAAATGACAATTTTGGTTTCTTGCCAAACCATAGTTCATGAGGCGTCGTCTCAACAGATTTCGATGGTGCCCTATTTAACGTGAATGCAGCCGTCTCTAAAGCATAACCCCAAAATGATAGAAGTAAATCAGTAAGAGACATCATAGATCGCACCATATCTAGTAAACTACGATTACGACGTTTCGGACACACCATTACACTGTGGTGTTCCGGGTGGCGTGAGTTGCGAAACTATTCCGCATTGTTTCAAATGAAGACCAAACTCGTAACTCAAATATTCTCCTCCACGATCAGATCGTAGAAACTTTATTTTCTTGTTACGATGATTTTCAACTTCACTCTGAAATTCTTTGAACTTTTCAAATGTTTCAGACTTATGTTTCATTAAGTAGATATACCCATATCTGCTCAAATCATCTGTGAAGGTGAGAAAATAATGATACCCGCCGCGAGCCTCAACACTCATCGGACCACATACATCTATATGTATGATTTCCAACAAATCCGTTGCTCGCTCCATAGTTCTGGAGAACGACGTTTTAGTCATCTTGCCCATGAGGCATGGTTCGCAAGTACCAAGTGATTCATAATCAAGTGGTTCCAAAAGTCCATCAGTATGGAGTTTCTTCATGCGTTTTACACCAATATGACCTAAACGGCAGTGCCACAAATAAATTGCACTATCATGATCAACTCTGCATCTTTTGGCTTCAATATTATGAATATGTGTATCACTACTATCGAGATTCAACAAAAATAGACCACTCTTCAAGGGTGCATGACCATAAAAGATATTACTCATATAAATACAACAACCATTATTCTCCGATTTAAATGAATAACCGTCTTGCATCAAACAGGATCCAGATATAATGTTCATGCTCAACGCTGGCACCAAATAACAACTATTCAGGTCTAAAACTAATCCCGAAGGTAGATGTAGAGGTAGCGCGCCGACCGCAATCACATCGACTTGGGAACCATTTCCCACGCGCATCGTCACCTCGTCCTTAGCCAATCTTCGCTTAATCCGTAGTCCCTGTTTCGAGTTGCAAATATTAGCAACAGAACCAGTATCAAATACCCAGGTGCTACTGCGAGCATTAGTAAGGTACACATCAATAACATGTATATCAGATATACCTTTGTTCACCTTGCCATCCTTCTTATCCGCCAAATACTTGGGGCAGTTCCGCTTCCAGTGACCAGTCTGTATGCAGTAGAAGCACTCAGTCTCAGGCTTAGGTCCAGACTTGGGTTTCTTCTCCTAAGCAGCAACTTGTTTGTTGTTCTTCTTGAAGTTCCCCTTCTTCTTCCCTTTGCCCTTTTTCTTGAAACTGGTGGTCTTGTTGACCATCAACACTTCATGCTCTTTCTTGATTTCTACCTCCGCAGCCTTTAGCATTGCGAAGAGCTCGGGAATCGTCTTAACCATCCCTTGCATGTTATAGTTCATCACGAAGCTCTTGTAGCTTGGTGGCAGTGATTGAAGAATTCTGTCAATGACGCTATCATCCGGAAGATTAACTCCCAGTTGAATCAAGTGATTGTTATACCCCAGACATTTTGAGTATATGCTCACTGACAGAACTATTCTCCTCCATCTTGCAGCTGTAGAACTTATTGAAGACTTCATATCTCTCAATCCGGGCATTTGCTTGAAATATTAAATTCAACTCCTAGAACATCTCATATGCTCCATGATGTTCAAAACGTCGTTGAAGTCCCGGTTCTAAGCCGTAAAGCATGGAACACTAAACTATCGAGTAGTCATCAGCTTTGCTCTGCCAGACGTTCATAACATCTGGTGTTGCTCCTGCAGCAGGTCTGGCACCTAGCGGTGCTTCCAGGACGTAATTCTTCTGTGCAGCAATGAGGATAATCCTCAAGTTACGGACCCAGTCTGTGTAATTGCTACCATCATCTTTCAACTTTGCTTTCTCAAGGAACGCATTAAAATTCAACGGAACAACAGCACGGGCCATCTATCTACAATCAACATAGACAAGCCAAATACTATCAGGTACTAAGTTCATGATAAATTTAAGTTCAATTGATCATATTACTTAAGAACACCCACTTAGATAGACATCCCTCTAATCCTCTAAGTGATCACGTGATGTAAATCAACTAAACCATGTCCGATCATCACGTGAGATGGAGTAGTTTCAATGGTGAACATCACTATGTTGATCATATGTACTATATGATTCACGCTCGACCTTTCGGTCTCAGTGTTCCGAGGCCATATCTGCATATGCTAGGCTCGTCAAGTTTAACCTGAGTATTCTGCGTGTGCAACTGTTTTGCACCCGCTGTATCTGAACGTAGAGCCTATCACACCCGATCATCACATGGTGTCTCAGCACGAAGAACTTTCGCAATGGTGCATACTCAGGGAGAACACTTATACCTTGATAATTTAGTGAGAGATCATCTTATAATGCTACCGTCAATCAAGGCAAGATAAGATGCATAAAAGATAAACATCACATGCAATCTTATAGGTCATATGATATGGCCATCATCATCTTGTGCTTGTGATCTCCATCTTCGAAGCACCGTCATGATCACCATCGTCACCGGCGCCACACCTTGATCTCCATCGTAGCATCGTTGTCGTCTCGACAACTTATGCTTCTACGACTATCGCTACCGCTTAGTGATAAAGTCAAGCATTACAGGGCGATTGCATTGCATACAATAAAGCGACAACCATATGGCTCCTGCCAGTTGCCGGTAACTCGGTTACAAAACATGATCATCTCATACAATAAAATTTAGCATCATGCCTTGACCATATCACATCACAACATGCCCTGCAAAAACAACTTAGACGTCTTCTACTTTGTTGTTGCAAGTTTTACGTGGCTGCTACGGGCTGAGCAAGAACTGTTCTTACCTACGCATCAAAACCACATCGATAGTTTGTCAAGTTAGTGTTGTTTTAACCTTCTCAAGGACCGGGCGTAGCCAAACTCAGTTCAACTAAAGTTGGAGAAACTGACACATGCCAGCCACCTGTGTGCAAAGCACGTCGGTAGAACTAGTCTCGCGTAAGCGTACGCGTAATGTCGGTCCGGGCTGCTTCATCCAACAATACCGCCGAACCAAAGTATGACATGCTGGTAAGCAGTATGACTTACATCGCCCACAACTCACTTGTGTTCTACTCGTGCATATAACATCTACGCATAAAACCTGGCTCGGATGCCACTGTTGGGGAATGTAGTAATTTCAAAAAAAAATCCTACGCACACACAGGATCATGGTGATGCATAGCAACGAGAGGGGAGAGTGTGTCCACGTACCCTCGTAGACTGAAAGTGGAAGCGTTAGCACAACGCGGTTGATGTAGTCGTACGTCTTCACGATCCGACCGATCAAGTACCGAACGTACGGCACCTCCGAGTTCAGCACACGTTCAGCTCGATGACGTCCCTCGAACTCCGATCCAGCCGAGCTTTGAGGGAGAGTTCCGTCAGCACGATGGCGTGGTGACGATGATGATGTTCTACCGACGCAGGGCTTCACCTAAGCACCGCTACGATATTATCGAGGTGGACTATGGTGGAGGGGGGCACCTCACACGGCTAAGAGATCAATGATCAATTGTTGTGTCTATGGGGTGCCCCCTGCCCCCGTATATAAAGGAGCAAGGGGGGAGAGGCGGCTAGCCAGGAGGAGTCCTACTCCCACCGGGAGTAGGACTCCCTCCCTTCCTAGTTGGAGTAGGAGAAGGGGGAAGGAGGAGGGAGAGAGGAAGGAAAGGGGCCCCCCTCCTTGTCCAATTCGGACTAGAGGGGGAGGGGGCGCAGCCTGCCCTGGCCGCCCCTCCTCTTCTCCACTAAGGCCCTTGTAGGCCCATTAAACCCTCGTGGGGTTCCGGTAACCCCCGGTTCTCCGGTAAAATCCCGATTTCACCTGGAACACTTCCGATATCCAAATATAGGCTTCCAATATATCAATCTTTATGTCTCGTCCATTTCGAGACTCCTCGTCATGTCCGTGATCACATCCGGGACTCCGAACTATCTTCGGTACATCAAAACACATAAACTCATAATATAACCGTCATCAAACTTTAAGCATGCGGACCCTACGGGTTCGAGAACTATGTAGACATGACCGAGACACGCCTCCGTTCAATAACCAATAGCGGAACCTGGATGCTCATATTGGCTCCCACATATTCTATGAAGATCTTTATCGGTCAAACCGTATAACAACATACGTTGTTCCCTTTGTCATCGGTATGTTACTTGCCTGAGATTCGATCATCGGTATCTCAATACCTAGTTCAATCTCATTACTGGTAAGTCTCTTTACTCGTTCCGTAATACATCATCCCGCAACTAACTCATTAGTTACAATGCTTGCAAGGCCTATAGTGATGTGCATTACCGAGTGGGCCCAGAGATACCTCTCCGACAATCGAAGTGACAAATCCTAATCTCGAAATACGCCAACCCAACAAGTACCTTCGGAGACACCTGTAGAGCACCTTTATAATCACCCAGTTACGTTGTGACGTTTGGTAGCACACAAAGTGTTCCTCCGGTAAACGAGAGTTGCATAATCTCATAGTCATAGGAACATGTAAAGTCATGAAGAAAGCAATAGCAGAATACTAAACGATCAAGTGCTAAGCTAACGGAATGGGTCAAGTCAATCACATCATTCTCCTAATGATGTGATCCCGTTAATCAAATGACAACTCATGTCAATGGTTAGGAAACATAACCATCTTTGATTAACGAGCTAGTCAAGTAGAGGCATACTAGTGACACTTTGTTTGTCTATGTATTCACACAAGTATTATGTTTCCGGTTAATACAATTCTAGCATGAATAATAAACATCTATCATGATATAAGGAAATAAATAATAACTTTATTATTTCCTCTAGGGCATATTTCCTTCAGAGAATCCCCAGGTGATTTCTGCTAACGATTGTTATACCTGTTTTACATACCCCGCACGCAGCTCGCTCTTGGTCATGTCATGTTAAATAGCCTTACTTGATTATCGCATTTCTTGAACAAGTACGCCTCGACGTATTAGTCACATTACAATGGTAAATAAATGGTAGCAGCAGCTTATTACTTGATTTTCTCCTTCCCTTTGTATTTATTACTCATCGAACCCGTACACTCTGGTACGTGTCACTTCGCCAGGGGCTTCATCACGCCCCGCAGTACGGCAATAAAGTCCGAACATGTTTATAGTACGGATCGGCACCCCCACTTATAGCATTATATGCATCGGCTTCGAATCATGTCTTTGGTCAATAGTTGGGCTGCCCGGCTCCTGTGCTTACTACCTTACATTCCGCTATATCGGCTAGGGTAGTAAAGGGAGAACTACTGTGATTGTGTCCCAGTTCTTCCGGACGAGCACCTCAGTAGAGAAAGCTGAAAACTGACTGTCATGATGCAGCGAGAGCTGGTCAGCTGTTTGAGAGGTTTCAAATCCTTAGAGATTTTTTCCGCTTTATGCGAGGAATCGGTTTTTATCCGATCAGGCGTATATAGCGCCCCTAGCTCAGTCTTCCGAATACCAGGGGCTTCGCCAAGATTCTTATTGTCAAACCCCTATGGCTACGTGAGGGCGATAAAAGCCGTATAGTCCGATTGCCTTGTTTGTTGCGCTAAACACCTCCTTTAAGGATCAGCATGTGGAGTAAAGAGTGTTTAGATTTATCCCGAACACCCTCGTAGTATCTGCGTGGGGGCAGAAGCCGACGACTGGTTAACCCTCAGATTACATAAACGGCCGCACAGGAGGTAAAATTTTAAGAGTCACAAGCATCATATTACATAACGACCTTGTTTTATATTACAAGACAGGATAACATGAATGTTTTCATGGGAATATAATATCCTTCGCACATTGCTTCGCCACAAGGCGGGATCCCTCCAGGACACCATCAAAATATAGCTCGGGTCGACGGTGCTCCTTGCCCTCAGGCGGCCCTTCGGTCATCAGCTTCTTGGCATCCACTTCGCCCAGTGCATCTTGACGCGGGCAAAGGCCATCCGTGCACCTTCAATGCAGACCGACCGCTTTATGACTTCAAGCCGCGGGCAGGCACTAACAAGCTGCTTCACAAGTCCGAAGTAGCTGCTGGGCATAGGCTCGGTAGGCCATAGCCGGACTATTAGGTCCTTCAAGGCTAGCTCGGCCGCCTTGTGCAGCTCGACCAGCTGTTTCAGCTGGTCACTGAAGGGTATCGGATGTTCTGGTCCGAGGTATTGAGACCAAAACAGTTTCTCTGAAGAACTCCCTTCTTCGGCTCGATAGAACTCGGCAGCATCTTATATGCTGCGCGGAAAATCCGTAAACGCCCGTGGAGAGCTCCAAATTCGGGTAAGCACAAGGAACGTTTCCTTCACAGACTTGCTTTGCATAATGAAAACCTTACCCGCCGCGATCTTCTTGGCCGCCTGGATTTCCTGGAGGGTGCTCTGGGCTTCAGCCCGGGCATCTCGTGCGCTCTGGCGGGCCTTCGCAAGTTCGGCCGCTTGCGTCTTAGAATCACGCTCCAACGACTCCTACTTCTTGACGTCATCCTGGAGCTCTTGCTGGACCTCGTCGACTCGGGCCTCGTGCTTCTTGCCTGCGGCGCGCTCCTTGGCCGCTTTGTCCTCGGCCTCAGCTAACGCCTTCTTGAGGGCCGCCACCTCGGTCGTGGCCCCTAACAAAGTTCATGACGCTTTAGTCCACACGACACATTCATTCTTCCAAAAATATATGCGCAGGTTACTGCATACCTCGGCTGTCCTCCAGCTGCTTCTTTACGAGGCCGAGCTCTTCGTTGGCCCGCTCCAGGATCTACTTCAGGCCGGAGACCTCCGCAGTATGAGCGGCAGCAGCCAGCAGCGACGCCTGCGTGTTCACATAGACATATTATGTTAGACTCCTGCAAAAATTCTTTTGATCCTCTGTTCGGCTTTTTCTTTCCGAACACCGAACAGAGCATCAGGGGCTATTGTCTACACTGCGATATTCTTTCTATGATTATTACCTCAAAGCCTGTTAAAAGGTTAGCGCAGGCCTCGGTTAGTCCGCTTTTGGTGGACTGAACCTTTTCGATCACCGTACCCATAAGGGCACGGTGTTCATCCACAATGGAGGTGCCTCGCAGCGCTTCCAGCAGATTATCCGGTGCCTCTAGTTGGACAGAGGTCACCGGCGGAACAGGCACACCCCTCCTTTCGGGGAGGGCCGTTCGCTGGACTCCAGAGCCATGTAGGTCTCCGGAATGGTATCCGGCTAAGGGCCGAATGGAACTTGGCCCCCATCGCCAGTCCCCATGGGGGCTTTTTCCCCCACGTGTCCGGCGGCCGAGGAGTCATCTTGGGGCGCCACCCTGACGATCTCCGGAACCTCCCCCCGGTCTGGGAAGGTCCTTTGGGACACCACCTCGTCATCACCCTTGGGCGAGACAGAGTGAGCGGGCAGCGGAGACATGCTAGCCATCTCCTTTGAGTCCAGCGAACTCTCTGTCGAGGATCGCGGAGAGCCGTCGCGGGTCGGATTGCAATGGCATAATTTAAACATATTATAAAGAGGAAAAGCCAGGTATTTGGATATGCAGAAGGTTTTTGGGACTTACGAGGCGGCCCGAGGCTTGGTCCGGGGCATTCGCTCCGGACTGCTATCAACATCCCATGCGGAGTTATCCGCAAGGTAGCCATTCCCCTTCTTGGGCGCCTTCGCCTCCAGATTCATGGAGGCCCCCCTCTTTCTCCTTCCCCCCTCAGGGGGAGAGCCGCCTTCTTCCTCCTCCTCGTCGTCGTCTTCGGTGGCCGAAGAGTCAGTCTCGTCTTCGGACGACATGTCCGAAGCACCCTTTCGGCGAAGGCCACTCCTGGTCCCTTTGGCCGTCTTCTTGGCCTTCTTCTCCGGCACATCATAAGGCGCCGGAAACAGCATCTTCGTCAGGAGTGGGGTCTCCTCGTCTTCAGGTAGCGGAGCTCGACAATTAATCCGCCCCGCTATGTTGGTACAAGCCTAAAAGAAATTGATAGGAAGGCTTAGACTCCTCCCTCAAAATATGCCAGTAAAGGCTATACCTTGAAAACATGAAAGAGCTTACCAAATTAGCCTGGCGCTTTAAGCTAAGCCCACGATCCTCGGTCGTGGGTGGTGGTGTCTCGCCGGCCTTGAAGAGCACTTTCCACATGTCTTCGTGCGTCGTGCCGAAGAGCTCTAGCAACGTCTGGTGCTTGGCCGGATCGAACTCCCACAAATAGCAGGTCCGGCGTTGGCAAGGAAGGACCTGGCGAATGAGCATAACCTGGATCACATTAAAAAGTTTGTGTTGGGGAACGTAGTAATTTCAAAAAAAATCCTACGCACACGCAAGATCATGGTGATGCATAGCAACGAGAGGGGAGAGTGTTGTCCACGTACCCTCGTAGACTGCAAGCGGAAGCATTAGCACAACGCGGTTGATGTAGTCGTACGTCTTCACGATTCGACCGATCCAAGTACCGAACGCATGGCACCTCCGAGTTCAGCACACGTTCAGCTCGATGACGTCCCACGAACTCCGATCCAGCAGAGCTTCGAGGGAGAGTTCCGTCAGCACGACGGCGTGCTGACGGTGATGATGATGCTACCGACGCAGGGCTTCGCCTAAGCACCGCTACGATATGATCGAGGTGGATTATGGTGGAGGGGAGCACCGCACACGGCTAAGAGATCAATTGTTGTGTCTATGGGGTGCCCCCTGGCCACGTATATAAAGGAGTGGAGGAGGGGGGAGGGCCGGCCCCTATGGCGTGCCCTGGAGGAGTCCTACTCCCACTGGGAGTAGGATTCCCCCCCTTCCAAGTAGTTAGGAGTCAAGGAAAGGGAAGAGAGAAGAGAAGGAAGGAGGGGGCGCAGCCCCTCCCCCTAGTCCAATTCGGACTAGGCCTTGGGGGCGTGCAGCCTCTCCTCTCTCTTTCCCCTAAAGCCCAATAAGGCCCATATACTCCCAGGCGAATTCCCGTAACTCTCCGGTACTCCGAAAAATACCCGAATCACTCGGAACATTTCCGATGTCCGAATATAGTCGTCCAATATATCGATCTTTACATCTCGACCATTTCGAGACTCCTTGTCATGTCCCCGATCTCATCCGGGACTCCGAACTATCTTCGGTACATCAAATCACATAAACTCATAATACAATCGTCACCGAAACTTTAAGCGTGCGGACCCTACGGGTTCGAGAACTATGTAGACATGACTGAGACATGTCTCCGGTCAATAACCAATAGCGGAACCTGGATGCTCATATTGGCTCCTACATATTCTACGAAGATCTTTATCAGTCAAACCGCATAACAACATACGTTGTTCCCTTTGTCATCGGTATGTTACTTGCCCGAGATTCAATCTTCGGTATCTCAATACCTAGTTCAATCTCGTTACCGGCAAGTCTCTTTACTCGTTCTGTAATACATCATCTCGCAACTAACTCATTAGTTACAATGCTTGCAAGGCTTATAGTGATGTGCATTACCGAGTGGGCCTAGAGATACGCCAACCCATCAAGTACCTTCGGAGACACCTGTAGAGCACCTTTATAATCACCCAGTTACGTTGTGACGTTTGATAGCACACAAAGTGTTCCTCCGGTAAACGGGAGTTGCATAATCTCATAGTCATAGGAACATGTATAAGTCATGAAGAAAGCAATAGCAACATACTAAACGATCAAGTGCTAAGCTAACGGAATGGGTCAAGTCAATCACATCATTCTCCTAATGATGTGATCCCGTTAATCAAATGACAACTCATGTCTATGGCTAGGAAACTCAACCATCTTTGATTAACGAGCTAATCAAGTAGAGGCATACTAGTGACACTATGTTTGTCTATGTATTCACACATGTATTATGTTTCTGGTTAATACAATTCTAGCATGAATAATAAACATTTATCATGAAAATAAGGAAATAAATAATAACTTTATTATTGCCTCTAGGGCATATTTCCTTCAGTCTCCCACTTGCACTAGAGTCAATAATCTAGTTCACATCGCCATGTGATTTAACATCAATAGTTCACATCTTTATGTGGTTAACACCCATAGTTCACATCGATATGTGATCAACACCCAAAGGGTTTACTAGAGTCAGTAATCTAGTTCACAACGCTATGCGATTAACACCCAGAGAGTACTAAGGTGTGATCATGTTTTGCTTGTGAGATAATTTTAGTCAACGGGTCTGTCACATTCAGATCCGTAAGTATTTTGCAAATTTCTATGTCTACAATGCTCTGCACGGAGCTACTCTAGCTAATAGCTCCCACTTTCAATATGTATCTAGATCGAGACTTAGAGTCATCCAGATCGGTGTCAAAGCTTGCATCGACGTAACTCTTTACGACAAACTCTTTATCACCTCCATAACCGAGAAATATTTCCTTATTCCACTAAGGATAATTTTTGACCGCTGTCAGTGATCTACTCCTAGATCACTATTGTACCCTCTTGCCAAACTCTTGGTGAGGTACACAATAGGTCTGGTACATAGCATAGCATACTTTATAGAACCTATGCCTGAGGCATAGGGAATGACTTTTCATTCTCTTTCTATTTTCTGTCGTGGTCGGGTTTTGAGTCTTTACTCAACTTCACACCTTGCAACATAGGCAAGAACTCCTTCTTTAACTTTTCCATTTTGAACTACTTCAAAAATCTTGTCAAGGTATGTACTCATTGAAAAATATATCAAGCGTCTTGATCTATCTCTATAGATCTTGATGCTCAATATGTAAGTAGTTTCACCAAGGTCTTTCTTTGAAAAACTCCTTTCAAACACTCCTTTATGCTTTCCAGAAAATTCTACATTATTTCCGATTCAACAATATGTCGTTCACATATATTTATCAGAAATGTTGTAGTGCTCCCACTCACTTTCTTGTAAATACAGGCTTCACCGCAAGTCTGTATAAAACTATATGCTTTGATCAACTCATCAAAGTGTATATTCCAACTCCGAGATGCTTGCACCAGTCCATAGATGGATCGCTGGAGCTTTCATATTTTATTAGCACCTTTAGGATTGACAAAAACTTTCTGGTTGCATCATATACAACTCTTCTTTAATAAATCCATTAAGGAATGTAGTTTTGTTTATCCATTTGCCAGATTTCATAAAATGCGGCAATTGCTAACATGATTCGGACAGACTTTAAGCATCGCTACGAGTGAGAAAATTTCATCGTAGTCAACACATTGAACTTTGTCAAAAACCTTTTTTCGACAAGTCTAGCTTTGTAGATAGTAACACTACTATCAGCGTCCGTCTTCCTCTTGAAGATCCATTTATTTTCTATGGCTTGCCGATCATCGGGCAAGTCAACCAAAGTCTACACTTTGTTCTCATACATGGATCCCATCTCAGATTTCATGGCCTCAAGCCATTTTTGCGGAATCTGGGCTCATCATCGCTTCCTCATAGTTTTTAGATTCGTCATGGTCAAGTAACATGACCTCCAGAACAGGATTACCGTACCACTCTGGTGCGGATCTCACTCTGGTTTACCTACGAGATTCGGTAGTAACTTGATCTGAAGTTACATGATCATCATCATTAGCTTCCTTACTAGTTGGTGTAGTAGTCACAGGAACAGATTTCTGTGATGAACTACTTTCCAATAAGGGAGCAGGTACAGTTACCTCATCAAGTTCTACTTTCCTCCCACTCACTTCTTTCGAGAGAAACTCCTTCTGTAGAAAGGATCCAAATTTAGCAATAAAAGTCTTGCCTTCAGATCTGTGATAGAAGGTGTACCCAACAGTTTCCTTTGGGTATCCTATGAAGACACATTTCTCCGATTTGGGTTTGAGCTTATCAGGTTGAAGCTTTTTCACATAAGCATCGCAGCCCCAAACTTTAAGAAACGACAACTTTGGTTTCTTGCCAAACCACAGTTCATATAGTGTCGTCTCAACGGATTTAGATGGTGCCCTATTTAACGTGAATGCAGCTGTCTCTAATGCATAACCCCAAAACGATAGTGGTAAATCGGTAAGAGACATCATAGATTGCACCATATCTAATAAAGTACGGTTACGATGTTCGGACACACCATTACGCTGTGGTGTTCCAGGTGGCATGAGTTTGTGAAACTATTCCACATTGTTTTAATTGAAGACCAAACTCGTAACTCAAATATTCACCTCTGCGATCAGATCATAGAAACTTTATTTTCTTGTTACGATGATTTTCCACTTCACTTTGAAATTCTATGAACTTTTCAAATGTTTCAGACTTATGTTTCTTCAAGTAGATATACCCATATCTGCTCAAATCATCTGTGAAGGTCAGAAAATAACGATACCCTCCGCGAGCCTCAACACCCATCGGACCTCATACATCAGTATGTAGTATATCCAATAAGTCAGTTGCTCGCTCCATTGTTCCTGGAGAACGGAGTCTTAGTCATCTTTGCCCATGAGACATGGTTCGCAAGCATCAACTGATTCATAATCAAGTGATTCCAAAAGCCCATCAGCATGGATTTTCTTCATGCGCTTTACACCAATATGACCTAAACGGCAGTGCCACAAATAAGTTGCACTATCATTATTAACTTTGCATCTTTTGTCTTCAATATTATGAATATGTGTATCACTACGATAGAGATCCAACAAACCATTTTCATTGGGTGTATAACTATAGAAGGTTTTATTCATGAAAACAGAATAACAATTATTCTCTAACTTAAATGAATAACCGTATTGCAATAAACATGATCAAATCATATTCATGGTCAACGCAAACACCAAATAACATTTATTTAGGTTCAACACTAATCCCGAAAGTATAGGGAGTGTGCGATGATGATCATATCAATCTTGGAACTACTTCCAACACACATCGTCACTTCACCCTTAACTAGTTTCTGTTCATTTTGCAACTCCCGTTTCGAGTTACTACTTTTTAGCAACTGAACCAGTATCAAATACCAAGGGGTTGCTATAAACACTAGTAAAGTACACATCAATAACATGTATATCAAATATACCTATGTTCACTTTGTCATCCTTCTTATCCTCCAATTACTTGGGGTAGTTCCGCTTCCAGTGACCAGTCCCTTTGCAGTAGAAGCACTTAGTCTCAGGCTTAGGTCCAGACTTGGGCTTCTTCACTCGAGCAGCAACTTGCTTGCCGTTCTTCTTGAAGTTCCCCTTCTTCCCTTTGCCCCTTTACTTGAAACTAGTGGTCTTGTCAACCATCAACACTTGATGCTCTTTCTTGATTTCTACCTTCATCGATTTCATCATCATGAAAAGCTCGGGAATCGTTTTCGTCATCCCTTGCATACTATAGTTCATCACGAAGTTCTACTAACTTGGTGATGGTGACTAGAGAATTCTGTCAATCACTATTTTATCTGGAAGATTAACTCCCACTTGATTCAAGCGATTGTAGTACCCAGACAATCTGAGCACATGCTCACTGCTTGAGTTATTCTCCTCCATCTTTTAGCTATAGAACTTGTTGGAGACTGCATATCTCTCAACTCGGGTATTTGCTTGAAATATTAACTTCAACTCCTGGAACATCTCATATGGTCCATGACGTTCAAAACGTCTTTGAAATCCCGATTCTAAGCCGTTAAGCATGGTGCACTAAACTATCAAGTAGTCATCATATTGAGCTAGCCAAACGTTCATAACGTCTGCATCTGCTCCTGCAATAGGTCTGTCACCTAGCGGTGCATCAAGGACATAATTCTTCTGTGCAGCAATGAGGATAAACCTCAGATCACGGACCCAGTCCGCATCATTGCTACTATCATCTTTCAACTTTGTTTTCTCTAGGAACATATATAAAACATATGCGTTTGCATTGCATACAATAAAGCGACAACCATATGGCTCCTGCCAGTTGTCGATAACTCGGTTACAAAACATGATCATCTCATACAATAAAATATAGCATCATGCCTTGACCATATCACATCACAACATGCCCTGCAAAAACAAGTTAGATGTCCTCTACTTTGTTATTGCAAGTTTTACGTGGCTGCTACGGGCTGAGCAAGAACCGTTCTTACGTACGCATCAAAACCACAACGATAGTTCGTCAAGTTAGTGTTGTTTTAACCTTCTCAAGGACCGAGCGTAGCCACACTCGGTTCAACTAAAGTTGGAGGAACTGACACCTGCCAGCCACCTGTGTGCAAAGCACGTCGGTAGAACCAGTCTCGCGTAAGCGTACACGTAATGTCGGTCCGGGCCGCTTCATCCAACGATACCGCCGAACCAAAGTGTGACATGCTGGTAAGCAGTATGACTTGTATCACCCACAACTCACTTGTATTCTACTCGTGCATATAACATCTACGCATAAAACCAGGCTCTGATACCACTGTTGGGGAACGTAGTAATTTCAAAAAAAATCCTACGCACACGCAAGATCATGGTGATGCATAGCAATGAGAGGGGAGAGTGTTGTCCATGTACCCTCGTAGACCGAAAGCGAAAGCGTTAGCACAACGCGGTTGATGTAGTCGTACGTCTTCACGATTCGACCGATCCATGTATCGAACGCACGGCACCTCCGAGTTCAGCACACGTTCAGCTCGATGATGTCCCATGAACTCCGATCCAGCAGAGCTTTGAGGGAGAGTTCCGTCAGCACGACGGCGTGATGACGGTGATGATGATGCTACCGACGCAGGGCTTCGCCTAAGCACCGCTACGATATGATCTAGGTGGATTATGGTGGAGGGGGGCACCGCACACGGCTAAGGGATCAAGAGATCAATTGTTGTGTCTATGGAGTAGGGGGGAGAGGGCCGACCCCTATGGCGCGCCCTGGAGGAGTCCTACTCCCACCGGGAGTAGGATTCCCCCCCTTCCAAGTAGTAGGAGTAGGAGTCAAGGAAAGGGAAGAGAGAAGAGAAGGAAGGAGGGGGCGCAGCCCCTTCCCCTAGTCCAATTCGGACTAGGCCTCGGGGGGTGCGCAGCCTCTCCTCTCTCTTTCCCCTAAAGCCCAATAAGGCCCATATACTCCCCGGCGAATTCCCGTAACTCTCCGGTACTCCAAAAAATACCTGAATCACTCGGAACCTTTCCGATGTCCGAATATAGTCGTCCAATATATCGATCTTTACGTCTCGACCATTTCGAGACTCGTCGTCATGTCCCCGATCTCATCCGGGACTCCGAACTATCTTCGGTACATCAAATCACATAAACTCATAATACAATCGTCACCGAAACTTTAAGCGTGCGGACCCTACGGGTTCGAGAACTATGTAGACATGACCGAGACACGTCTCTGGTCAATAACCAATAGCGGAATCTAGATGCTCGTAATGGCTCCTACATATTCTACGAAGATCTTTATCGGTCAAACCGCATAACAACATACGTTGTTCCCTTTGTCATCGGTATGTTACTTCATGGATAGATCATTGTGTGTGCGTAGAAATTTTTTGTTTTCCATGCTATGTCTCCCAACAGAAGAACCGGCTCATCAAGATGCACAAGGTAATGAAGAAGAAGGGGAGAATAATAAAGAAGTTGATTCCGATGCAGAAACCATCGACGGTAACAACGATAATAATGAAGAGGCGGCTTCCCCGGAATCTAAAAGAATAGGGAAAATGATCTTAGAGAAGAGCAGCAAGCCTCCATATCCAATAAGAGGTGAAAGCAGTCAAGAACCAAAAAAATAAAGACAAAGGTAAGGAGAAGAAAAAGAGAAAGGTAAAACAAATAAAACTCTCTCTTAACCTAAGGCAGTTAGACCACCTTCGAATAATGAGATATATCCGTCTTTATTGCAGGCTATTAAGAGTCTTCAAGTTTCTTAGCACGTAACTGATATATTGAATATTCCTACTTTTGTTAAGTTTATGCGTGATATTATTAACAATAAAAGAAGTATGAATTTAGAAGAATAGGTGGCTATGATAACTAAGTACCCCTTTGAGGACAAGACACCGCCTAAACTCGGAGACCCTGGTAAACTGACAGTATCTTGTTCCATAGGTAATATCGATATAAATAACGCTCTTTGCAATATTGGAGCCGAATTAAGCGTTATGCCTCTAACTCTTTATCGCAAGTTGAATTTAGGAGAATGCATCCCGACAGGAATAACTTTGCAGATGGCTGACAAGTCTACAAAGAAACAAATAGGAGCAGCCAAAGCCGTGCTCTTGAGATTGGATGGACACGTTATTCCTAATGATTTCATTATACTTGATATGCCTGAAGATGAAAAATGGTCTATTATTCTCGAGAGACCATTTTGAACACCACAGGTGCAGCTTTGATTGTGCTGAAGGGAAGGTAACTTTCATAATATATGATGAAGAGATCGCGAGATACTTCCCGAAGAAATTCGGAGAGAAAGAAAAATATATTCCATCTCCGAAGCGAATATGTGCGGTAAGTAACAAAAAACTTAGGACACCAGAGGCCTGAGAGTACAATGAAAGGTAAAAGGTTGAGCTAAGCAACCTAAAAATTGGCGCTTAACGGGAGGCAACCCATCAACTTTGTAATAATTTAAGTTTGATCTTTGTTAGAAAGCTCTCTTACGAGTACGTGACTAAATAATGCCCGGTGACTAAATAATCTGATCAACCATCGGACGCCGGCGCCGAAACTTTGCGTTGAAGAGGAAAACTCATCTAAACACGTTGATCTATGCGTGCCATCCCCTACCTAGTGCGCCAACTGACAGTGCAAAAACTGATGAATCCTGCATAGGGTTTCTCATAGGGCGGAGGGCACATAGCGAATCAGATTAGGGTACACGTGGAACGTGAGTTTTACCTAGGTTTCCGCCCTCGTGGTGAGGTAATATCCTACATCTTGCATGTCATTGTATTGATTATCTCATATGACATTGGATCTGTGGATGCCCCCTTGGGAGGCCCCTACCTTCCCTTATATAGGTGGATAAGGAGTAGGGTTACATGACTTGTTGCCCAAATCGATTTATATGGCTTAACGCCCAAGTTAAATACTAATATCTTTACGGTACAAGTAATGGCATATCCTTCTAGAGGAGGCCCGCTGTTAGTGGTGAGGAGCCCATGGCGTGGCCAGGCTCCGAGGCCGGTCGGCGGCCTTATTCCCCGGAGGTCAGGCACCTCGGTGTATTGTACCGTCACCGAGGTGGAGGAGGCACAAAGGGTGGTGGTTGTGACCAATGCCAGCATCGGCAGCTTCCCATTGTTCGCGCCGCGCCGCAGCGACCACGAGGTTGGACTGACCTCACAACCATCGACAACATGCAAGTCCAGGCGGATTCCGGTGAAGTGTATGATGTGGGACACGTGTCCGTGTCCGATGAAGCAACTGCTTTAGAGTCAAAGGGCTATCCGTTGATTTGGCATTGTTTGTACCGGAGCGTGCCTCACTGACACTGTAATCCCAATCTAGTGCACGGGAACCTATTGTTCGAAAGCAAGCAAGGGATGACTGCATAGGAGCGAAATCTGTTGTGCCCACACGGATTGGTCTTCTTGCTGGGTAATTTCTAAGTTTTTTGTGTTTAAACTAACATAAGTAGCATTGATCAAAATTTATTTTGTCTCGTTCTACTATGATCTATCTCAGAGTATCCATTCATCCGTTACTCATCTGTTTCTAGTTCGACTTTCTATACTCTGAGCTTTTTTCAAGACCAGGGGTGATTGATATATATAAATATTAAACTATTGAAAGTAAATAGTGTTTGCTATTTTTTTTTGTTATACTGGCCCATATGTGTCCACGTACGTTTTTTCATTTTATGCACAACGTTGAAGTTGAGTTGCCCTCATTAAGGCTGCAAGAAAAGCACAAGGCTCGTGAGCCGCTTGAGATCTACTCCTATTTTAACTCGAGTCAGAAAAAAAATGAGCCAAGTATAAACACTTTATGTAGCTGGTTCCAAATAAGTCACCAACTTATAAGTCGAAAAGTGAAAAAAAAGACTTATTTTGCCAAACAGACCCAACTTATAAGTCACCCCCTTTTACGTGGGTCCCATCATCTTTACATAAAAAAACAGGGTGAAAAAGTGTGGTCAGGTGACTTATAAGTCAGGTGACAACCAAACAGGTGTGACTTATAAGTCATTGGTTTTAAATCACCTGACTTAAGTCAGGTGACTTATTGAAACCAAACAGGCCCTTAAGATTGTTACAAGACGAGCATGAGCCACTTTATGTAGCTTTAAGCTTCAGTCAGTCTGAGACAGCTCGAATTTAATAATATTATAAATTAAGCTATGCCTAGTTCAAATCACGCGAAGTCGACTCACTTTGCAGCCCTGCCCTCACCCGTGCGTATCTATCGTTGTACTCTCCAAACTGCGTCCACTCTCCAAACTGGGCAAAACCGGTGCGCTACCCTAATACGACGGCAACGCGCGCACGCGCGCGACAAGTGTATGGAGGAGGCTACCCGCATCCACCGATTTGTAGCTAGCGGCGCGCGGCAGCGGCATATGCACGCGTGGACAAGCCAACAACGCTGTCCCCGCGAAAGCTGGAGCAAGCGCTGGATTCGATCCGAAACGCCATGGACCGCATCGAAGCGACCCCGGCCCCCGTACCACCCACTGTTCCAGCCACAGGCGGTCATGCAGCAGAGCAGAGGCAGAGCAGACGGGACGGGGAACCCCACGCCGGAATCTGGACGCGCACGCATGTGAGCGGCCGGCCCCGCGGCTTTAACGAGCGGTGGTATGCGGCGAGGACGACGCGGCGATAGCGAGGCGCCACGTTGGGTGCCTCCGCCGGCCTGGGCCGGCGGACGGACCGCGAGTGGACGTTGCTGCGACCGTGGGGTTGAATGCATGCCTCCCCCGGTAAAAGCAGTTGGTGACACGGGTGGGGCGCGCCGCGCCACGTCGCGTCTCGTCTCTCGCCGCGCCGCACGGAGGGCGGGGTGGAAAGGGCAGAGGGCGTCTCGTGGGGAGCGCGGCTGAAAAGAAAAGAAACAAAGGTCTCTGGCGCACATGGAACTGAGAGTACCATAGGTGTGCAACAAACAAATCAGGACAGGAGGGGGTGGTGTCCGGGTGCCGGCGAGCAGCACATGCAGTGTTAATTTGAACCTCATGATTTACCGACGCTTGTTTGTAATGTTCGTTCGACATCTATGGGGTGTTACCGGATGGCTGAGCCCATGGTTCGTCCGTCTCAGGGTGGACAGAGAGACGACACGGTCATCATCTGGCTACCTTGGAGAATGAAGTCTGTTTTAAACCCTAAGAATGTAAAGGGCGACGCAAATGAACCCTAACGTCCAAATTCCTGAAGTCCATGCCCTGACCTTGTTTATTCCAGTCGTTTTTTACCTTCAGGTCCTATACAAACATGGGATTCCTACGTCGCTCGGGAAATGACGGGATTGAGGTGAGTTGACTACCTGCATGTGGGTCCCATGGTTGCCTGGCTTGCTCTACGGACTACGACCACGACGTGGACTACGACCTCTGGGTGCGCTCCCTTGACGTGGACCCGCGCAACGCCGAGGCCTCCGCCGCGTCGGTGATCCAAGGCCTGCGATGCTCGCCAAAAGATCACCGTCGACCATGCCGCCAGCACGGAGCCCAAGATCGGCGATCTGGTGCCTGGTGGAGCTCGAGGCTGATGACACCGCCGACACCGACTGGTCGCGCAGCGCGCGGTTCGACCACTGCATGAGCATTACGGCGCCACCGCCGACCTGCTCCGCCACGCGCTTGACAACCTGCAGGTCAACGTGTACGGCCGGACCTGTGGGCAGCTCATGGCGGCGCTGGTAGCGTCCAAGCGGAGCAGCGAGGACGCTCTCAACCCCGGCAAACGCTGTCCCCGTGGCCGCCCCACGACCGTGAGTACGGCCGCATGGCCCACATCGCCGTTGGATTCATACATGCCGCCGCCGCGTGATCATGGTCGGAGCTCAGCTGCTCAGCCCCCTTCTTACCTCTGTTCTTCTGTTTGTATCAAAATGATTTATGTACAGTCTATTTTATTTAAGGGGAAAAATATTGACTATTGTTTGTGATTTGATTGGTGAAACCAGACTGAACGTTAGCAAACACAGTCAGGCATACAAGTTACAGGATGTCAAAAGAAAGGCATACGAGTTACAATTATTTGCATGAAAAATGTCTTTTTTTTTAAACGAGGCAAAAGATTTGCCATTTTCATTGATTAAGAAGAAGAGATTTGTCCAGTTAATTAAAGGAAAACCGGGCGAAAACCCAGATACAACCCCACGGGGCACACACAGCCGACCTGGCCACAGACAAGCCAAACAGTCGACCGAAGCGTCGAGGACATGGCAACTCCGATTTTGCTGAAATGCTTCAAAGGAGAAAGTTGCAAGTCTCGCACCGACCTAGTCCAGCGCATCATCCGGAGAGCACCGCCCGCTGAAAACCGCCCTCATGGAGTCATCGTTGCCGCAGAGGCATTGCACGCAGCTCCGACTTCTCTGTCACACCCAGAAGCCAGCATAGGCACACCCATTGGCGCACCGGACTGTTGACATCAGAAGGGCAAGCAACGACCCAGCTTCGCACGCCATCATCGTCGTCATCACACGAGTCGCAACGCCAACCACACGCATCACCAGTTGCACACCTAGCCAACCGTGATGCCGCGCACGTCCAGCCTGCAGGAAGCATAAAAGGGGCCAAGATCTCCAAGACGGCGCCCCAAAGAGGGAAAACGACATTGAAGATGCCGCCGCCGCCCGATCGAACAGGATCATGACTTTCGCCCGTAGATCTTGACCCGAGAGCTGAGGAAGTGCAAAAACTCCTCGACGGCGCCTCCAAGGAGGAAAGCGACGCCCACGGGCGCCGCCGCCGCCGGCCATCAAGCATCGGCTAGGCTTTCGCCTGGAGCAGCACGAACAACACTCCCACGCAGAGCACTCCGCTGGCCCGCACACCTCCGACGCAACGAACACGCCACCGCCCTGCCAGAGTCACCTCCTCCCTCGTCGTCCGTCTGCCAAAACAGATGAGCCAGATCCAACATCTGGCATCCACCACCACTGCACGGGCACCCCACACCGGAGAACAGAGCTCCCAGTCATGGCAGAACCCATGGACGCAGACAACCAAAACCGGCCACAACCGGCCAGATCCGGCCGACGCCGATCCGACGAGCCGGCAACTCCATCAACGAGCCGGCCACGGGGACGAGCTCGCACAGGCAGACCAGGGGGCTGCCACCCCGCCTAGGCCGGCTGGAGAAGGACCTCGGCGACGGAAGGCCGCAAAGTCGCCGGAGTCGTCGCGCCGAAGAACGCCGCGCAGCAGGAGGACCGAGCTTCCTCCACCGCGAGCACCCAGCGCGGCCGCAGCAGCACCGCGCCCAGGCCCGACCACCGCGCCGCCCAAGCAGCCGCAGCTGCCGTCGTCGCCAAGACCGAGGCCGCCGCCCCGGGGCCCAAGATCCGCCGCCGCGCCCCACGCATCAGCCGGAGGTCCCCCTCCCCTTCGAGGAACGGGGCCCGCCGCCACCGCGACAAGGGCCGGCGGCAGCGGCGGCAGGGGAGAAGCAGATGGCCAGCCGGCAGCGGAGGGATTTGGGGCCCCCGGGTCGCCTCGGAGAGACGACGCGAGGGAGCTTCGGAGAGGTGTGCTATGAAAAATGTCATGATTGAGTGGTCAAAAAAACCCTGAGAAAAATCTTGGATGGTGTGGCATGCGTTCCAATGCAGCCACTGGAACTGAGATTCAGATGACGTGCCTTCGGAAATTAGAATCTCTGAATTTGATCTAATGGACTAGCGTTTTGGTTTCAATTGCAAGCCACCACCTCAAAACGCCACAGACGCCAAGACGAACTGGTGACGCCGGTAGTAGTGTTGCGCGGGTTGGCGCGGGGGCAGAGCTAGCAAAGGAGCTCGATGGCAGCTGGAGCGGCGGCGGCGGCGGCGTTCGTGTGGCATTTTTAATTTGTAATCCCATCCTTTCCCGATGCCACGTCAGCTCATCCAGTCCTAATCCTGGCGTAGGGGCGATTACAACAAGGATCAGAGAGGTTAGGGTATGAACTTCAAGGATTTAAACGTCGGGGTTCATTTACGTCACGCTCTACATTCACAGGGTTTAAAACAGACTTCACTCTACCTTGGACGTCCCATGAAAACGATTCAACTGTAGTGCGCTAAACACAGACATGCCCTTGGATGACACTGTTTGCTCATGTGCTACCATGGAACACCAAGTTTAGGCATAGATGCATCATTCAAAGCATCACCGTAATCACAATGTGTTGCGGTAAGTGTCGTTTTAGGGCATTTACTCCGCTATGTTTTAGCCGGGCCTAGCCGATCCCCTATATATAAGGAGTAAAACTTATTTTTGATTTATGCATTTTGTCGAACACTTGTGAAGCACAATCAACATCACAAACATTCTCCATAAAACAATAGAACTCGAAGGCCTTGACGGTGAAGAACAGGTCCGCGTCTAGGCTCAGCGGCCACGAGGATGCAGAAGACGTCGATGGACTGCCGGCCACGGCCCTGGTGAGGTCGGGCATGAGCTCCTCGCCTTGGATGGGACGCAGCAACGGGGGGAGGTCCGGGGAGGAGTTAGATGCGCGTTAGAGAAATAAAACCGATTTTTTACTCCTCTAACGCCGGACGAAGGATCGGTTAGAAATGCTCTTGGAACACATCCTCACTATTTCCGTTGTGCCGCCGTCCACGGGCAATCCGCGCTCCCGTGCCATTACCATGAGCGCCATAGGCATGCAACAAACAAATCAGGACAAGAGGAAGGTTCTACGTGTCAGCGAGCAGCACACGCAATGATGAGGGCTAATCTCTCAGTCACTTTTTAGCAATTTTTTGTTGAATAAAGAAGCGCACTCCCCGCAAAAAAGAAAGAAAAAAGAAGCGCACTGCGGTGTGGTTTTGATCATGCCCTTACAAAGTCCCGGACATATGTAATGCAGACATGGTTGTTGCTTAATTACTGAATTCACCTTTTCCTGCAAAAAAAAAGAAAAGGAAAAAGTGTTGTGCCTGTCCGTTGGAGCGGGAATTATTTGTACATGTTTAAATTATCGCTAAATTTCATTAGAAAGCCGATCGTATGGTTTGGTCACTGGTATGTACAATGACATATCTATTAGGGCAAATCGTGTTAGATGATCAATTTTATATCTAATATTAAAAGAAGGATTGTTTCTCCATTTTATTCTGATTCAATTAACCTTTTTCGTACGTTTTGTTTGCTTCATCCGCTTCGGTCCCTTCGAGCCTAACAAAAAAGATGGGCAATGGCTGAGTCGAACCATGGTGTATTGAATTGTAGAACCATAGCACACAAACCAAGTTTTTTTTTTGAGCACTCAGACCAAGTGATCCCCACCCGCGCACCCTATTGGGTCGGTCCATGAGCGGAGAGGGATGCCACCTGTTTTTTATTTAGTTCTTTTTTATTTATTTTTCTTCTTTAGAGTAATTTAATATTAAAATATTCGAAATTTGAAAAGAAAATGTGAATTTTGGAAAAATGTTCCGGAAATAATAAAATGCTCGGCAACCAAAAAGATGTTCACGATTTTGGAAAAATGTTCGCACACTAAAAAAGTGTTCTTGAATTTGAACAAAAGAACTGCAAATTCAAAACAAGTTCACCAATTTTTAAAACAAGTTTCACAAAAATAGAAAATAATCGTGAATTACCAAAAAAAGGTTCATGCATTTTTTAAAAATGTTCATCTAACAAAAAATGTTCATCGATTCAAAAGAAATATTCACAAGTTTAAAAAAATGTCCATCCATTCAAAAAAATCATCTATTAAAAATAATTGCCGATTCACAACAATGCTCAAAAGTTACAAAAACAGTGTTTGCAGTAATTTAAATAATCATTGCGAGTTTAAAAATGTCCATGGTCTTATAAAAAAAGGTCACGATTTCAAAAAGCGTTCACTATCTCGAAAAAAGTTTGTCAATTGGAAAACGATGTTCTCAAAAATTAAAAAGAAAATAGAAACGAAATTTAAAAATACGAAACAGAAAAAATAAAAATAAATGAAAAGGAAAATATAAAATATAAAATAATTAAAAACAGAAGAAAATAAAAAAACGATTGACAGAAGGTTCTAGAATCTTCAAAAACCTGGTGGGAAAAAACCAGATTGGGCCGGCCCATACTGTGGATATGTGCTAGGTCGCTAGGAAACGATCTACATGCCGAACAGGAATGGCCGTGACCACTGATGAAGCTTGGGCCAAAAGGCTCAACGGTCGTCCGAGTGAACCGTTGCACTAGGGCTTCCCCCTATAATCAATTGAATCGTTTGCTTGGAAACTCGCTGGTACGTTGCAAAGTTCCATTGCAGTATACAGTATGTGGTTACAACCTTTCGCAATTTAATATATGAACACGAATAGGCCACCCTAATCTTCTCCTAAAATACAATACAACAACAACCACGCCTTTACACGTGCTCCTCCTATACTTCTTTCTCAGGTATATAGCCATTGCCCTCAGCCGCCACACACAACATGATGCTGTCGTCGTCATCTCGAAGCATCTAGCCGCGGTTATCATCCCCAATGCATCGGAGCTTCCTTAGTCGAATCCACATGCCACCAGGATTGCATTGGCAAGGAAAATCCATTCAAATGAAGAAAATCTCGAACGGTGCATCTTGAATATTTTTCCATTAATCTATATCGACTGCTGCAATCCTACAGCGTACTCGGTGATGTTTTTTACAATTACTCGCACCCATATATTCACCTAAATGTCGCCTATCTCCTAGATATTCTTCCTTTTTCTATTGTTGTTGTTGGTTGTGTCACATGATCCGTGCCACCTGTGGACGTGAACCGGATATTGGCAATTTAGGCACCACCTTGCCGCAGTCTTTGTTATGTCATTCCAACGTCATTTTTTCATGTCACTTTGTTAGCCTTATATTTAGGAGTTAGATCAGGTAGCTTAGAAGAAACTTTAGACTAAAAATGACTACAACGTGAACGTTCTTAAGAAATTAGACCATCAAATTTATTATTTTCTGAATGGCCTTTTAAAAGTACTTATCTCATTCTCACGTATGTTCAGAAATTTCCTTTATGCCTACCATATTTGCATAGTATGGTCCTCGAGCCTTGCACGATGTATTCTTTTACTAGAACAGTGCCGTCATGCCTGGATATTTTTTCTTCTATTGCAAGCACGGACATATTTGCTAGTAATACATATTACTGCAGTACATGGTACACCATCACAATGTCGTAATTTGCAAATTACAATGGGTTGTATGTATTGCAGTAGCACATATTTCAAAGATATTGTTCTACAATATCGATACATGATAAGTTGTACATGTTGAACGGTTACATAATAAGATAGTCGTAAATTGCAGCCGCAGTGGCATTTCTTGATTATTTATTTTAACAAACCAGTTAATGTTGTGTTCTTCAACTTAGTGCTTTGACAACGTGGCTTTATTTTGTGAGAAACAGTGAGAATATTATTGTGCATATATAACTCACTAGGCAAATACTTTTTATGTGAACATACAATAACTCGCTTTATATCCAATCAAATGTGTTGCTTTTCTATATGTCTGTTTCGCTACTAGTCCTTTGTTCGGGCAAGATAGTGTTTTATATTATCTGAAAAAGGATTTTTGTAGTAACAAACTTAGTGTTCTAAACATGAGTTACTTGGCTTATAAAAAACTCATGTAGGCTTTCACATTGGACCTCATATGTTAGTTTATTGAGATTAGAAGTTTGACATGAACATAAGCAAGGAGTCCGCATGGCAAAACTACATCCTTATATGCCCAAAAAAAAAGGATTCCCTATTTCTCCTTCTATGTATAGACGTGGGAGCATTCAGAATTTGGGGACTATACGTTTGATAATTCTTGCATCATGCCTATGCAATGACTACAGATTACTTCAAATGCTATGAATAAGTAGTTGATCTCAAAATATTTGTATCTCACTTATATGGCATTTCATTAATTCAAGGACTCGCCTGACAGCGCATGTGATTGTCGAGGATGAGAAAGTGGCCATGTTATACTATTTGAAGTGATGTCCTTTTTTGTAGTAGTTTCTCCCGCAAAGGAAAAAAAGCTTGTTAATTTCCAATTGGATTTAGGTCTGCCATTTGTTTATGTGACCAGCACAATGTATCTGCGAGAGCTATTTCTCGCCCGTTGCAACACGGAGCTCTGTCTCACCTCTGACGAGCGCGCTATGGGCTCGGCCAATTATCGTAGCTGCAGTGCGATTTTTCCCCATGTGGTTTTATTTATCGACTTTCACTACTTTTGCAGGGTTATCTTATATATATTCTTTTTTTCTTCGGTTTTATTTTTTCTTTCTTCGATTTTCCCAGATTTCTTTTATTTTTTATTTTCTATTTTCTTTTTCCTTCTAACTTTATTCATTAACACATGTTTAATTTTTCATACACATTGCACATTTTTTGTATAAACCAGGAACATTTTTCTTATACACGTTTCATATATTTTTAAATTAATGGTTAATTTTTTCAATTATATATTTGGATGTTTAATTTTTTCATATGAATCTAAAACATTTTTTATACACGTTTATCATTTATAAAATAAATTATTAAAAAATCGAATACGTGATTTGATGTCTCCTTTTTCTCGTACCCATTTTACATATTTCATATAGATCTAAATCATTTTTATACATGTTTAACATTTTACAAATACATGATTAATATTTTTTCAGATACATGTTTTCATCATTTTTTTGAATATGTGTTAGACATGTTTCAAATGTGATGAAACATTTTTAGTGATAAAAATATTTTTTAAATATGAGATATTTTTATAGTTTATAAATTTACAAATATGACCAACATATTTTTTAGATGTGTGGACATTTTCTAAATGTAACTTACTTTTTTGGGGTAGAATTGTTTTTATGAATTACATGAACATTTTTTACATTACATATTTTTCTAAAAATATCATGCACATTTTTTGTAACGCATGAACATTTTATAAATATCACATGCATTTTTTAGTAGTACAGTGTATAAACATTTTTTAATTGTGTGATCAACACTTTAAAAATGAACTAATTTTTTAAATATGTATTTAATATTTTTCAACATATAAACCAACGTTAAAATGAAAAAAACACATGCATGGCATCAACGTCATGAACCCACATAGCTACTGGAATAGCCCACTACCAGCTCCTTGGAGCCATCCCAGTTCAACAACATAGTTTTTTTTACATAGTGGTGATGGCTTGGGCTGGCTGGCCAAAAAAAGACACAAATAGGGCTGGGTTGTACGTGGTGATGGCTCCGGCGACTGTGTCCATCATCAATGGCGTATGGGTGAGCTCGCCATTGCCGTGGGGTTGCTGCTCCTCGCTGGTGGCGGGACTAGCAGCACTGAGCACAGGATCCGAAGGGGAGAAGGTCGGGATAGCCGAATCTGTAAGCTGAAAATAAATCCGGCCGCCGACGGGGGAGCGGGCGTGGCGGTGCGACTGCCTGCGACGGTGAGGGTTCGAGAGGGAGAGCTGTTGGTGAACAAGCAAGGGGGCGAGGAAAACGATTCAATCCAGAGGCTCTTTTTGTGCACAAGCGGGCACGTGAGGGAGGGTCAACACGAAACTGTTTTCCTTGGCGGTGGAAAAAACTTATAAATAGCTGAAAGTCCAGATTTTGTTTATTCGCGAAGGTCGGTTTTCCTTGCTTCTCAAAAATGCACTAGGGCCCAAGACAGCTTCGTGAATTCAGCTTCATGGAGCTAATTTGATCGGCAGCGTTTTCACTTTGGAGGTTGTGAAGCTTAGAGTTGTAGAGTTTCAGAACGCGCCCATAGCCGTACGCCTTGGTCTAATGTATCGACTACCACTGATCATGTTTGGCTTCTGGCATGTGAGTGTACTACTTGAGCGCATGATAAATGTGTGGCACCGGTCTACACATTATGGGAGCGGAAAATGCCAACGGAGGCCGAACTCCAGGGAGCTCGGTATTTTGAAAAATAAATCAAAAGTCATATTTTAAATTTCAGAAACACTTGAAAATAAACCCTCGGAAACTTACATGATCTCCGCACGCATGTGTGAAAAATCATTCGAAGTTTTTGTGATTTGTAGGCTGTACAAAAAAAAAATCCAGCCCAACAACAAAAATACTCAGCCCATTTTAGAAATACCTTTTTGCCTTTTTTCTATAAGCCACGTGTGGAAATTCTTTGCATGTGTACCTTCATAAACATGTGGTGATTCACATGCATGTGTATCTCCAACAACAGAAACACATTTGTATCTCCATAAGAATTTTTGCATGTACGCAATATACATGTGTTTGAGTGTATACAATAATTTTCAAAAGAAAGCATGATATGGAAATTTGTATTTTCAAAATGAGCTCCATGGTGCTCGGCCTCCAAAATCCTCACTCTTATGGGGAGCCCCTAAATAGGCGGCCAATCGCACAGGCGCCGCTTGGCTGGAGCTGCCCATGTAGCCACTTAGTATAGCTTGCGATAGCTTCTACTTTCTTCGCCTTTTTTCTATCTTTCCTAGAGCCTTTTAGGTTTTTACTTTGTTTTTCTAGAAGAGATGAATTTTTTATAACAAGAGTAATTTCAGAAAATTTTCAAACATTTTTTGATAATTCCATATTTTAATCTCAAATGTGTTTTTGAAAGCATGAACATTTTTACAAGTTTTGGGCACATTTTCTCAAAACAATATTTAAGAAAAACAATTGGGGAACATGTTTTGAAAACATGGTTAATTTTTTAAAAATTTATGCCTTAAAAGAAAAACAATCAAAAAACATTTAACATCTTCTTCAAACGCACACATTTTTGAAATTTTTGGGGTCATATTTTGAAACACAAGGATATTTTTTGATGTTTTGGGAACATGTATTAAATAGATTTTAGCACGAATATTTTTTAATAATATAAGAAACATTTTTTTAAAGTTTCGAGATTTTTTTTAAAAAAATATGAAAATCGAAAAAATGGGAACGTTTCCTGAAATTGTGAATATTTTTTACAAATGTGATCATTGTTTGAATTGGTGGTCATTCTACAAATTAAGATTTAAAAAACTGAACTTTTTGTACACTTGATATTTTAAAAGATAAAAATAAAACAGAAAAAAGGAAAAATAAAAACGAGAATCTAACAGAAGGTTTTCAAAACCTATGAAAACGTGAAGCTTGCTAAAACCAGAATCACCTTCGTTGCGTAGGCTACCTAAAATAGGCCGGCCCACTCGACCGCAAGCCTATAGTCCGCATTACGGATGGCACCCCTATTTTTGGGCAAATCCTATCGGACGCACGTTGCGTTAAACTGTCGGGGCATCGCACATACGAGCCCCTAGCGAGCGACTTGGGTCAGCCCATCTGTACGGTACGTACAGTTATAGAGGTTTGGCACGAAATCACTAATTAAGGAGTATTTGTTGCAAAGAACACTCCATCTTCTCAGGTCACGACAAATGGCGCACATGCAGCACGCCACTTGTCGCAACCTGAGAGTTTTTCCTTTTTTCGTAGATTCGTTTATTCAAAACGTTTTATCTCTTAAACCGTGCGTCCAAATCTCAAACCGTTTTCACCATTGGATTCCTCGTGTCGAGATCTTCAAAACTAGATCCCATGTTGATAGGTTTTGACGAACTTTTTTTCATGAAAAAACCGGACGGAAAAAACCGGACGAAAAAACCAAACCGGGAGCACGGTTTTTTCCCTTTCCGAAAGTGGCACGCCCGTGCCTCTCGGGAAATCACAACCGTGACTCTCGTGGAAAGGAAAAAAACAGAAAACGCATTTTTTCCCTTTCCGAAAGAGGCACGGTTGTGTTTTCCCTTTCCGAAAGAGGCACGCCCGTGCCTCTCGCGAAATCACAACCGTGCCTCTCGTGGAAGCAAAACCGTGACTCTCATAGAAAGAAAAAACAGAAAACGCATTTTTTCCCTTTCCGAAAGAGGCACGCCCGTGACTCTCGCGAAAGCACAACCGTGCCTCTGGCAAAAGCAAAACCGTGACTCTCGCGAAAGAAAAAAAAATAGAAAACGCGTATTTTTTCCCTTTTCGAGAGGCACGGCCGTGACTCTCGCAAAAGCACAACCGTGCCTCTCGCGGAAACAAAACCGTGACTCTCGCGAAAAAAAAAACAGAAAACGTGTTTTGTTTTTCTCTTTCCGAGAGGCACGGCCATGACTCTCACGAAAGCACAACCGTGCCTCTCACTAAAACCGTGACTCTCGCGAAAGAAAAAAAATAGAAAACACGTTTTTTTTCGTTTCCGAAAGGCACGGCCATGACTCTCGCTAAAGCACAACCGTGCCTCTCGCGAAAAAAGAAACGTGACTTTTCACGAAAGGGAAAAAAAAGTAAACGTGTTTTTTCGCGCAATTTTTTTTTGTCGAAACGCTAAGGAAGACCGGGGAAAAACCGAAACGTCGGAAAAAACCAGGAAAAAAACCGTTTAAAAAGCTGAAAACGCGTGCGGAAAAATAAAAGAAAAACAAAATCTGGAGGGAGCATCCAGAGCGCGACACGTGGCGAATGGCTGAGAGCGCGCCAAGTGACGCTGATCGTTGCGAGGCTCCCGAAAAGGCGCTCGTTAACTACTTGCTCCCGGTTTCGCAGCTGGTTTTTACCGATTTTCTAAACCTTCTGGAAGGATCCTGAATTGGTTTTTCTATTTCTCCTTTTTATTTTTATTTTATATTTTCTGATTTTTCCTTTTTCTGTCCTTTTCCCTTTTCTGTCTTTTTTTCTTTTCTTTCATTTTTCTTTTAAAGTTAATTTCTTTTCTCAACAAATTTTATGCAATTTAAAATGTTTGTATATCTTAAAATTTGTTATTTTTCCAGATTTTGTTCCAGTTTTTAAATTTTGTTCAGAAATTCCAAAAAATTAACCATTTTAAAATTTGTTCGCTTAATTTCAAAAATGTACATAAATTCATAAAAGATTACATTTTCTAAAAAAGTTCGAATTCTATTCATAAAAGAGATAAAAGCATCTTTGCACTTATTCCAAGAATCAATACTATTTTTAGGCAAAGACGAAAACCAAGCTTTAGCACGATCTCTAAGCGAAAAAGGAAATAGCTTCAATTTAACAATATCATTATCCACATCTTTCTTCTTTTGCATATCACACAAATCAGCGAAGCTATTTAGATGGGTAGCGGCATCTTCACTAGGAAGGCCGGTGAATTGATCTTTCATGACAAGATTCAACAAAGCAACATTGATTTCACAAGATTCAGTATCGGTAAGAGGAGCAATCGGAGTGCTAAGGAAATCATTGTTGTTGGTATTGGTGAAGGCACACAATTAGTATTGTCTTGACCCATCGTGACAAGCAAGCAATCCAACACACGAGCAAACAGGAGACGGGCAAAAAGAGGCAAACGGAAAAGAGAGGGCGAATAAAACGGCAAGGGTGAAGTGGGGGAGAGGAAAACGAGAGGCAAATGGAAAATAATGTAATGCGGGACATAAGGGTTTGTGATGGGTACTTGGTATGTTGACTTTTGCGTAGACTCCCCGGCAACGGCGCCAGAAATGGCTCGTTGACGGGAGTCCAAATCTTGACTTGACCTTGCGTAAGCCTCCCCGGCAACGGCACTAGAAATCCTTCTTGCTACCTCTTGAGCACTGCGTTGGTTTTCCCTTGAAGAGGAAAGGGTGATGCAGTAAAGCAGCGTAAGTATTTCCCTCAGTTTTTGAGAACCAAGGTATCAATCCAGTAGGAGGCCACGCACGAGTCCCTCGCACCTACACAAACAAATAAATCCTCACAACCAACACGATAAGGGGTTGTCAATCCCTACACGGTCACTTACGAGAGTGAGATCTGATAGATATGGTAAAATAATATTTTTGTTATTTTTATGATAAAGATGCAAAGTAAAATAGAAAGCAATAAAAATAACTAAGTGTTGGAAGATTAATATGATGGAAAATAGACCCCGGGGCCATAGGTTTCACTAGTGGCTTCTCTCAAGAGCATAAGTATTACGGTGGGTGAACAAATAACTGTTGAGCAATTGACAGAATTGAGCATAGTTATGAGAATATCTAGGTATGATCATGTATATAGGCATCACGTCCGAGACAAGTAGACCGACTCCTGCCTGCATCTACTACTATTACTCCACACATCGACCGCTATCCAGCATGCATCTAGAGTATTAAGTTCATAAGAACAGAGTAACACTTTAAGCAAGATGACATGCTGTAGAGGGATAAACTGATGCAATATGATATAAACCCCATCTTGTTATCCTCGATGGCAACAATACAATACGTGCCTTGCTGCCCCTACTGTCACTGGGAAAGGACACCGCAAGATTGAACCCAAAGCTAAGCACTTCTCCCATTGCAAGAAAGATCAATCTAGTAGGCCAAACCAAACTGATAATTCGAAGAGACTTGCAAAGATAACCAATCATACATAAAAGAATTCAGAGAAGAATCAAATATTGTTCATAGATAAACTTGATCATAAACCCACAATTCATCGGTCTCAAGAAACACACCGCAAAAGAAGATTACATCGAATAGATCTCCACGAGAGAGGGGGAGAACATTGTATTGAGATCCAAAAAGAGAGAAGAAGCCATCTAGCTAATAACTATGGACCCAAAGGTCTGAGGTAAACTACTCACACATCATCGGAGAGGCTATGGTGTTGATGTAGAAGCCCTCCGTGATCGATGCCCCCTCCGGCAGAGCTCTAGAAAAGGCCCCAAGATGGGATCTCACGGGTACAGAAGGTTGCGGCGGTGGAATTAGGTTTTTGGCTCCGTATTTGGTTTGGGGGTACGCAGGTATATATAGGAGGAAGGAGTATGTCGGTGGAGCAACGTGGGGCCCACGAGGGTGGAGGTCGCACCCTGGGGGGAGGGGGGGTAGGCGGGCCCCCTACCTCGTGCCCTCCTGGTTGATGTCTTGACGTAGGGTCCAAGTCCTCTGGATCACGTTCGTTCCGTAAATCACGTTCCCGAAGGTTTCATTCCGTTTGGACTCCGTTTGATATTCTTTTTCTGCGAAACTCTGAAATAGGCAAAAACAACAATTCTGGGCTGGGCCTCCGGTTAATAGGTTAGTCCCAAAAATAATATAAAAGTGTATAATAAAGCCCAATAATGTCCAAAATAGAATATAATATAGCATGGAGCAATCAAAAATTATAGATACGTTGGAGACGTATCACATTCCAATCATTATCAAACCTAAAATCTGTACGAAATCAAATCTACAGTGAAACTAATGCTTCGAATTCACGGGCCCAAGGACTGGATCTCTTAGGGAGCTCTGAACGCATGACGTCATTCTTCTCGCTAAACATCAGAGTGTGCATGAACTCAGCCTTCCAGTCATCTGTAGCAGCCTGCAAAGAAAGAAAATGAAACGATGGTTTAGTAACGGATAACTAAAACCACAGCAGGAGCGTCTCAGCAAAAACACACAAGAAAAATGAAATGATGATCAGACAAGAACAAGGACAAAACATACTTCCACATCACCAAAATCTTCAACAAGCTCATCGCCATCATATGAAGAGCAGAACTTCACGGCAAAGAAACCACAATCATTATTCTTCTGCTTTGGAACATTGATAAAAGTCGGCCTCTTTGCAACAGTCACCCAGTTAGGCTGCTCGCTCGCTTTGTAGCAGCCTTACCGTACACCTCCTCGAGCAACCCAACAAATCTCTTGATCTGCCAGAAATAACAAAATAAGATGAAGTCAAAAACATGTTAACCAAAATAGTTAAGTTTAGGTACATAAAAAGCGACACTTGCATAAGATCCAGCTAAACAAATAGCACAAGTTCAACTGTCAAATAATAGTCAGTTCAAGCAGTATTACCACTACAGAGACAGAAACATATTTTGTCAACAGAAGGCATAATAAACTTCGTGTCAAACAAGAGAATATGAAAGGAGTTTCAGGCTAAGAAACACTCACGATATTTTGGCAGTCCCCATGGAAACTTGTTCGTGACATTTCCATATTAGCGTAAGGAAGTGAATCAAGGATGTCAATGCTCCCACGATATCTATTCACCACATACACACTTTAGTGCGCCATTGTGCCAATTGGCTTGAATAGTATCAAAAAAACCTGCCAAGAATGAAAGGAACGGTGAACACAAACTATAAAGCGTATGTATTGAAGAACCGGGATGAACAAAAACTCCTTGACAAACTCAGCAAAAGGATGTACATAAAATTAAAAAAAGCAAGAGTTATGAAAACTAACCAGCTTTGCGTTAAGAAGGTACTCTTCCTTGCGAACAAAGATTGGGAGGAGTTTAACAAATTTTTTATATCAAACTTTAGAACTGTTGCACCAAAAAAATCATACTCCAGGCAGTACTGTGCATTCACAAAAACACAACTAAAACACCTCCCAAACGCCACTACACCAAAACTAGAGCAAAAAAGGGAGATAGGGGTGCAAAAGAACTAAAACCTGTATGAAGTAGGGACTAAGTACAACCCTGTCAGCACAAGAGAATATCTCAGAGGTCCCGGCTTATACTTCCACTATGAGATAATCCATTATGTCTCCTTCCATCTGCTGCCCTTCACCGAAAAGGGTATAAAGGACATGTCCTGTGAGGTCAATCACATTCCCAGGGATGGTAAACATGCAGTAGTTTGTGCTGCAGATTTAAAAGGATGGGAAAAAATATTAGAAGTTCAGATACAACAACAAATGGAAGTTCAGACACTATAAATCAAATACTACAACAACGACAGTTTAGACAATATAACAACAGAAGTTCAGACAATATAACTCCAAGGCAAGGGAGAAATGAACAGAAGTCCACATAATACAACAACAGAAGTTCAGACACAAAGTAGCATCTCTGGCAGCAACAAAGTTAAAGAAGAAAGAAAACTCACTCAGAATACTTCTCCAGATCGTCTTCACTAAGCCCATATTGTTTCAACTTCCGGGCCTCGGATAGATGTGGGTAACTGTATTTTTTTAGGGGAGCGACAGCAGAACGCCACTTCAAAGGCAATCTTGATGCTCTCTTGGAGGAAGTTATGTTGCCAGACTCAACTGTCGGTTTCCTCCTGGTGATGACAGCATTCTTCCCACCTCTACCAGCAACAGTACCAGCTGCACATTTAACATTCTTCGGGTAAGCAATCTTCTCAAAATCATCATCGGATGAAATCACTTCTGCTTCGGCTTCTTCGACTGCACCAACCTTCATCGAGTAAGGGGTTTTTGGAGTACCAAGAATACCACCAGCCTGCTTCCCCAACTTGGAAGGAATAAGGGTTCGAGGTCTATCATCTTCTATCGGAGCTGTACTCATCGATTCCTCCCTAGGCTGGTATTCATGTGACCCGAGGAATGAGTAGTGGTAATCGGTCAAGTCCAACGGACCCACTGTCAAAGAAAAGGAAGAGAAAACATCACCATTAAATATAACTGAAGTTCAGGAACAACACAATGTGCAGTCCAACTAATACAGATGACATGATTACTACTCAAGTTGACCTAAAAAAAATTAGTTCCGTTAAAAAACTAAATGAAGTTCAGGCACAACCAAAGGCACAGTTCAAGATAAACCGATGAACTGGAGAACATTCAACTACAGCTAACAAAACCATAGAAAGGCATCATCTCTGAAGTTCAAGTAGAAGAAATGCTCATGTCCAAGTAAGCAATGGAAGGAAAGAAATTACTGAAACAAAACACACAAGCAAAATTAAAAAGATAGAAATGAAGTTCATTTCACAAGAAATGCTCCTCTCCATCTGAAACCAGTAGCCCAGCCAGATCTCAAGCAGAAGTTCAATTTCAAAGAAAATATGAAGTTCAGGTAGAATAAAGGATGCAGTGCAGGTAAGCAGTCCAAGTTCCAAGACTTACATGTGTAGTAGCCAAACAGAGCTTGGAAGTCTGTCTCAAACAGGTTAGAAGAAGCGATTGAGTACAACCACGTCTTCCTGATATCCGTGATATTTTCATGGGAATAATTTGCAAGAACCCCATCATGATACGAATTAACATTCGTAAGCATGAAGAATCCTCAAACACAGAAAAAGAATAGTGTTAGAACAGAAAAAGAAAGCCAACGAATAAAACACGTCGCAGCTTAAGTACAACTACAGATAAACAGAAGTGATAAAGAGAAAAGTGGAACTCATACTTGTTTTGCTGCTGGGGCACATCAATCCAATCCAGACGGAAATGGTCGATGGTAAGAGGACTGAAGGGTGTCTCCCTGTCGTTGCTGGCATCGCTCCAAAGCTTCTTGATGTTATCGGTCATTCGCCAAAACAGGCGTACCACACAATCATCGTCTGGTCCATAATAGGAGTCGAGAAGCTGGAACCTTGAATTCTTCAGGTCAAGAAATATCGAAACCCAATGACCAACACCACCCATGGAAGCAGGAATCTCAGGCGGGTCAAAAGTGGGGGAAACAACCTGAAGCAACATAAACACATGAATCATTAAAAACTGAGAATTAATATCAAACGGTACAAAGAAAAATGAAACAATATTAACACAGTGGATCATAGTGCAAAACTAATACAGAGGCAAAGAACAAGATATTGCATACCGAATCATGTGCATCCATGCTATCTGGACCACTCGCCAAGAAGTACTTCCTCACACGGGAATCAAAATGACCTCTGAAAATCTTGTCCTAAAATAATGCAGACAACACCAACATATGAAAATAAAAAATGAGACAAAACAAGTTTTAACTAAAATGATAAGGAACAAAACATAAAAGAAATCACTATATGGTTGACTTACACAAACCCAATACAGCAGGATGAGTTTATCCGATCCCTGGTACTTCGCACGTAGACAGTAGAGTGCAACCTCAACCACATTAGATCGAAGCATTCCACGAGGAGCAAAAGATATTGCGACATCTTCAACAGAAGCTTCACATTCCTTGTTTTGGAACATAATCATTGATCTAAAACAAGCAATAGAAGGCAAAACAAGTTCAGCATCAGGAACTCAGGAAGTTCATAACACATATAAGCGAAGTTCAGCTATATCACAACAGGCAGTACAGTACAAAAAGGCCAAAAGTTCAGCACCACAGAAGAAAAACAGAAGTTCAGCAACATAGAGTGAAGAAGTTCAGGTATGAAACCACATGCAGTTCACAGGGGGGTAGATGGATGTAAATACTGACCAGCTGCACTCACCTCTTGGAATGATTATTCTTAAGCCTAGTTACACTGAAATAAAAGTTATCAACCTTCTTTCGGACGACTGCAAGGTCACTATCTGCTCAGCAAAAAGAAATAGAAATTAAGAGGAACACTCAAGCACATAGATTTACGACAGTTTAATTAATAGCAACATTCAAGCACAACATTCAAACACAATCACATATCAGCTGCTACACCAGATAAGATAAAACCACAGGATCATAAACATCACAACCCATGCATTACAAACCTTGCCCCACATAGAGAACATGTTCACTTAACTTTAATTACAACCCACACGACAAAGCACTAAGCAAGAAGTTCAACTTGCACCACACAGGCAGTTCACAGGGATATCATGGACAAAAACAAACAAACAAAAGGGACGGGGATGGGGAAAGAAGAGAGAAGCATGCTCCTCTCTTCATGGATTCTTGCCTAGACCAGTGGCAGCACTGGAATGATCAACCTCCTCTCGATAGCTATCGCTTTCAGTCTCTTCATCGTCATCTCCAGTAGACATTGCAGCGTCGTCGGGAAGGACACCAGCAGCAGCAGGAGCACCTGGAGAATCTCAAACAACAAAAACTGTTGGTTGTGTTTGAACAGCATCAACATCAACTGATGGCTCTGCTGTAGGAGACTTCTCCGGGCTTGCAACAGCACTACCACCAGTTTCAACAGCAGCCTCAACGGGATCTTTCTCCAAAATGATATCTCCAGCTGTCTTTCCCTGCTCAGCATAAGAACCCTCAGCTGTCTTGACCTGCTCAGCTTCAGAAACCTTAGCTGTCTTGCCCTGCTCGGCTTCAGAAACTTCAGCGCCATTGGACGACTCAGGTGCAGTTGGGACCACCCCGTCGGAGCAGCCGGTGCCTGACAAGGACTTGTCTGCAACCTTCTCTGGAGGAACACTACCATCATCAATCTGGAGCAAGAACAGAAAGTCATTACAAAAGGGGCACATAGTGATAAAATGCACAAACAAGTAAAATAAAAAATGAGACAAATGGACAAGAAAAATGGTACTTTATCTTCACTGCCATGAACCTCATCAACCAATACATCACTCGAGGGAGCAGGTTGGGCAGGTTCATGCACAGAAGCAGATTCATGCACAGGTAAAACATCCTCGTCAACCCTAGTACCATCATCTACAGCCTACAAAAAAATTCATGTAGAACAAAATACCTAATCAGCAGAAGTTCACATTACATAATCATAGAAGGTCAGCTATGACCACTGACACATAATGGAAGTCCAAATGCACTAAACATAACAGGTCAGATATCAAACTACTCTAAAATACAAAAGGAAACAAAAAAGGGCCAGTTATGGAAATTACAGAAGTTCAGGTGCTGTAGACCATGATGTTCAGGTGCTATAAACAGAGAAGGTCAACTAGGAAACACTAGTACTAAAAACTAAAAGTTTACGACACATGAAATCAATAAGGGTCACCTATGACTAAAAACATTAATAACTGAAAGCTAACAATGAACAGAATCAGTTTACCTCTTTGGTATGCTCCACGTGGCCTCCTTCACGACCCAAACGAACAGAATCCTGCCTCTGAATCTGACTCACAACAACACTTGCCTCATCTTCAAAAGGCTTGCAACGAGCATCCTGCATTTCATTGAACAGCCCAAGGCTAGCACGGAGGTGGGAAGTGCTCTGACGAAGCTCTTCAAGAAATCTAGCTTCAATTGACAAAACCTCCTTCGAAGAATCAGCATCGAAACCGTGTCCGGGAGGAAGAATCCCATCAACGCGACTAAGACGCTCAACAGTTGACGGAACACGGGCCAACTCCCCACAAATGGTTTCAAGAAGACCGTCAATCCTAACCAGGGAAATATTGGCAGCTTCAAACAAATTCTCAGAAGACATGCCACTTGCAGCACTCACACGGGCAGAAGAACCTCCTGGATCTACAGGGGCACCAGTATTAACATCCCGGGAGAATTCAAATCTTGGGGAAGTTCCACTCCCTAGGCAGGTGGCACGAGGCATAGTCAGGACAGGACGTTCGATAACCCTCAAGAACACAACCTCAGCCTGTGTCGTCCACTGCATACAAAAACAAAAGTCAATGCGTCAGAAAACAAACAAACGAACATGGGAACAAAAATATAGAAGACAGTACCAGAAGTTCAAGTTAAACTACATAGGAAAGAGTGATTCGTATAAACACTCACATGGAGTTTCCCAAACACCCAGTTGGCTGGGTCATCATCACCCTTCTTGACCAAGTCAGCCGGAGCAAGCTCAAGAAGCTTGACCTGATCCATGAAATTGATGCGAGGGGTCCTCAAGTGAATATTAGGCGTCTTGCCAATGATAAGGCAGTCCAGATACATAAGAAGCGGCGCGATGGCATAGCCTGTGACAGCTTTTCCTCTGCTAGTACCTTGTTATACCTAACAACAGCACTCCGAATATCCTCAACAACCGACTGGCAGTAGTCCATGTCTGCCATATCCTCAAACACAAGATTCTCAGCCATTGCTGCCTCCCTGGACACTCGTGTAGACGTTCCGGGGATAACCACCTTCATGAAAACAATAAGGTAAAACACCTGCGGAGCAAGATCATCCTTCGTCTCATCCTTCACAAGTTCCGCGAGGATATTCCGCAAATCCTTTGTCTTGATGTCGTCACTCCTAGCATACCAAGCTTGCCCTTCAACCTCATAACAGCACCATCGAAACCATCATTCGAGGGCCTAGGAGGGGTATGATTACCTTGAGGGAATCCAAACAAATGGTGAATAACATCACTTGTAATACGCAGAACCTTGTTCGCCTCACCCATGTTCAAAATCATGGTTGAAGGGTCAATCCTCGTGTAGATGTTGCCCATCAAAGGACGAGAAATGTTGGAATCAACCTTCAAGTCAAACACACAACCAAAACCAGCCTTGATAACCCTCGTCTTGTGCCTAGGTTGTAGCATTTTAGCACACGTCTTGACCTCTCCTAGTGAGCAGCGAACCGTCTTGTTAAAATGTTTTGCCTCACCTCCTCCTTGGCCACCTTCTTCGGGTGCTTTGCCTCCTCTCTTCCTCCTCTCAGGCCGCTCCACAAGCTGATACTGATAAAAATGCAATGACAATGAAAAAAGGCAGAACAATGAGATACACAAGCTTCACCAAAATTCCACTAATGCCTACATACGCAATACATTTCAGAAGTCCAACTATGTCCACATAGGCAGTACAACCATGTATGACCAGAAGTAAAGATGCTTTCAAAATGTTGGAAATTTACAAAGCAGAAGTTCAACCATGTACACCAAGGCAGTAATCAAACATGTATTTCAGAAGTCCAACTATGTCTACATAGGCAGTACAACCATGTATGACCAGAAGTAAAGATGCTTTCAAAATGTTGGAAATTTACAAAGCAGAAGTTCAACCATGTACACCAAGGCAGTAATCAAACATGTATACAAACAAGTTAAACTAATTTATTCATGTATATATCCAGAAGTCCAACTATGTACACAAAGGCAGTAATACCATAAAAAGCAAAGCAGAATATGAAGCAGAAGGTCAGCTATGTACGCCAAGGTAATGCTAAAAACACAAAAACTACAACAATAGCGACAAATGCTCTAAAAAGCGGTAAACATGAGACATTCATACCTGACTAGCGGCAGCATCATCATCATCGTCGTCCTCGTCATCAGCGTTGAAATCAGCATCATCCTTGTCTTCTGGATTAACACGAGAATGCTTCTTCTCACCCTTGTTGACCTTTGCAGGTGGAACCTTGCGCTTGACGCCGCATTTCTCCCCCTTACCAGATGCACCAGCACCAAGCGGAGAAGGTGTAGGCGCGGCAGTGGCAAGCACATGAGGACTACGGTGTGGCGTACCACTGAGGCCTAGCCCTTCATCTTCAGCAACTTCTGCAGGCCTTGAAACACGTGGGCTCCTCCGAGGAGTAACTTCACCAACTACATGCTTCCTCACAGCGGTCTTGTTGATTTTCTTCTTAACAGGGACAACCGTGCCATCACTGCCACACGACACGTCTTCCTTAACCGTGAGCTCAGCCGCATGAATAGATCCAGGAACATCAGAACCTTTCTGAAGGCAGACCGCCCTCTTCTTGTCAAAATCTTCTTGCTTCTTCCTCTTACGTTGGTCCTCCAGAAGAAGCTGAAGAGGCATATCCTTAGGTTGCGTGACAGGTTCAGTGCCATCAACAGACTGCGACTGCGTCTCTGCCATCTGAAGAGAGCACAAAGGATCCAGAATGGAATCACAACCTTTGACTGACGGAGCCCCATGCTCAGCAGCAGCATGGTTTTCTGATAAATCCAACTCAGATAGAACATCGTTGATGGTGTTCACAGCTTCCTCCTCTGTGGACACATCTGCAAAGAACACAAAAAATCAAATAAAAAAAAAGTCAGGAACGAAAACAAAAACAACCGACGGGAACAAGTTAATAAAAACATGGCTCGAGAATTTAAAATGAAAAGAAAAGGGGTTTCACATACTAGGTGAAGCAAGAGCTGCACAAGCAAGATCCTCGAGGCTTGAAAAATTCTCAAGGCTCGAAGCAACCTCAGCAATCATAGTCCACGGAATAATGGATGATTTAGCCGCATCAGATATTGGAGCATCAGTATTAACTTCTGAAGCTCCATCTTGATCGCAGACATTTTTTTCAGAACTATTCAACTCATCACCAACTACAAAAAATGTAAGCAAAAAGGCAGCTGAGTTCTATTCCGCAATCCTACACCAATGTCCAATACCCAGAAGTTCAACAATACCTAAAAGCAGTAAAAAATACCCAGAAGTTCAACAATACCTAACAAAGCAGTAAACACAACAAACAATCTAAAATTTACATACTAAATATAAGAATAATCTACACCAGAGGGGCTACTACATATAAGATGAATGTCCAGAAGTTCAACAATATATAACAAAGCAGTAAAACAAAATGTGCATCACACAAGTTCAACCAAATTTCATTATAAACAAACAATAATTAAAACCAGAAGTTCAACTATGTGACCCAAGCAAGTAGCACATAAAAATATGTAGCATGACCACAAATAGTATTTCACAAGCAAACTAAATATCAATACCATGAACATGGTAACAAAAAAAACAAAGATATACACTAAAATTATGAAACATTTGGGAAGTCCAACAACACTTGGTGACATAGTTTCACCTGCAAATCATCAACTAAAAAGTAAGCAACACTATACTAACTCAAACTAAGGGTAAAATGCATACACATAACCTTTATTAGAAGTTCACACTATTAAGAATGGCAGTCCAACAACAAAACTAAGTGAAGATATGGGCTATAAGAATACTGCTATTAAAAATACAAGATCCAACTACATTAACATACCTGGAGAAGGTTTTGAAGCCATGACAACACAACCGCCTTGATGAATGCAACTCCAAACACTAGAACAACCTACTAAAAACAGGGGATTGATTGCATATAGTTAGCAAGTAGAAAATCATGCAACAAAATACAAAAAGAAACTGAATCAAACCCTAGGATGAAACAACTAGAACATACCAACAAGTATGAAAAGATGAACAGTAGCACATCTAGGCAAGCATAACAAAAAATGTATCCATAAACTAACTAAAATGTCACAGACATAATCTAGACTTCAAAATCCACAGCACTAATGCAATTAGATACACCATATCCAGCATCAACCATCACACCACACCCTCTCTTACATGCATCTGACTGCTAAAATCAACAAAGGGGAAATGAAATCCACACAAGTCTGAAGGGAGAAATAGCACACACAAGCATCCCACAAACAAATCTGACCACGGGGGAATGCAATCCAACCACCACACGCAGAAGAACCCTACCTAATCTACCACCAAACCATCAGAAGAAGGGGGGAGGAGGCGGACGCGAGAGCACACAGAAGAAACAGGCAGGCCTCGACAGATCTGGCGAAACTAAAAGCAAGCATTACGGGGGGCAGCATTTGTACCTCTCCAAATGACCCCCGCACGCACGAATCCGCGGCGGTTCTTCCACTCCCCACGATGCCACGCGCACCTTGGAACCGCTCAGGCAGTTGCCGCCCTCGCTTCAGAGCAGAAGAGAGCGGGCTGGGCGAAGGAGAGCGAGGCGTGGGGGAGAAATAGGAGCGGGGGCATGCGCCGGTTACTCCACTCACGAAGGCAGGGGACCGGGGCGGAGAAATCGGGGGGAGTTGGAGGGGACGAAGGCAGCGGAGCGACGGAGAGGGGGAAGAGAGCGAGTGACAGGGGGAGAGGGGTTTTCTGACAGGTGGTGGCGAGGGAGATGTGCACTTAATGCCTCTTTGTCGTGGGTGTTGCAGCGTCGGTAAAATTACAGTTTTACCCCCCCAACGGCTAAAAAGTAAATACATCCATAGATAAATGAATGCACCATTTGAATGCATCTATTATAATGAGATAAGATCACACAACAGCACTGCTGATATCCTTAAAACCAAAAATTGATGGCAAATACACTACCAAGGGAAGAAAAATACATACACAAATATGCACCTAAAAAAACAAGAGAAAGAAGTTCAAAAAATAAAGAACGGAAGTTCAAGTACTATAATCAAAGAAGTAAAGGCATATGAATAAATAAACACTAAGAAACAAAAAAGAAGTTCAAGTACAATAACAGATGAAGTTCATATCTATACCTACTAATAAAAGAAATAGGTATTCTTAGTCTGTCATGCTATTTGTAGAAAACACCCTGATGTTTCTGAAATTAAACCCGCAGTACATATCAAATGTTTTTTTAAAATACTCATATCTTTTAAACCGTAACTCCAAATTTAACATGTTATATATGGAATTTGATTAGAAAAATATGTAGAATCTGAATATGATGTTATTTTACCTGTTATAACAATTTAAAAAAATACTATCTACGCTGCAATGTTAATCAACAATGCATTATCCGTCTTTTTTTCATACTGGTACTGATTCAGATTGGGGACGAACACCTTAGCGAAATCAAGATTTGACATGAAATTGAAAGTAAATTGCTAGAGACACCCAATAAATAAGGACATGCATGACATGAAATAAAAGAAAGACCCAATAAAGATGGGATGTCTGCTATGAAATACATAAAAGACAAAATGCAGAGGATATCTGATAAAGATGAGATGTTGCGCTATTCTCCTATATATAAGAAGAATAAAGAGAGGACATGCATGAAAAAAGTAAAAAGGAGGCATGCATGAAAAAATAAAGACAAGTTTGATAAGATATAAATAGTGATGAAACAAGGACCAATACCAATGACAAGTATGTCAAGAAATAGTGATAAAATAGGGGCGCAAGTACCTGCGTCAACAGGAGACCATACAAAAATGTTCTTTTCTAGACAAAACAAATCTCTTTTTATGATTAAAAAGTCATATAGCTTTTTAACAACCTTTTTAACAACTCTTCATGTATTTAAGAAAAAGCTACAAATTCTCAGATTATAAAACTTTTTTTGTAAATTAAGAGCGTGTGGTATTTTTTTCTCCCGTTGCAACGCACGCACCTTTTTGCTAGTCTAACTAAAATACACAACATAAAAACAATATAGATGGTGGGGCCACGGATGTGACGGACTCGCCTCCGCATGCGACGACGCGGCACGCCGCGTCATCGCCTGCTCCGGCTCGTTCCTGTCTCGGCCTCGCAGGGGGAGGAAAGGGGGGTCCCTCCCCCCTGCTCGGCCTCTCGCTACCGCATTGATGCGCGGTAGGTTTTGACAGGACGCAATGCGGTTATTCTGTTTCCACCCCCACCGCACGCACCCCAGAGCCACACCCCTAAGATAGATGGTGGGGTCACGGATGTGACGGACTCGCCTTCGCATGCGACGACGCGGCACGCCGTGTCGTTGCCTGCTCCGGCTCGTTCCTGTCTCGGCCTCGCAGGGGGAGGGGAGGGGGGGTCCCGACCCCCTCCCCCCTGCTCGGCCTCGCGCAACCGCATTGATGCGGCGCTAGGTTTTGACAGGACCCAATGCTGTTATTCTGTTTCCACCCCCACCACACGCACCCCAGAGCCACACCCCTAAGATAGATGGTGGGGTCACGGATGTGACGGACTCGCCTCCGCATGCGACGCCGCGGCACGCCGCGTCGTCGCCTAGTCCGACTCCTTCCTGTCTCGCCCTCGCAGGGGGAGGGGGGTCCCTCCCCCTCCCCCCTGCTCGGCCTTGCGCTACCGCATTTGTCAATAGGGGTAATGCCGATTTCAATGTCTACAAATATTTAAATACAAAAATAACAAACAAAATTATAAAATAAGAAGTTCAAATAGTGAAGATATAGAAGTTCGTGGTTTTGTAAAACCTAAAATTAACATGTTAAAAATGATTATCATACAGAAGTTCAGGATAGTTATTCAGTGAAGACCAATAACTATTATAAGTACAAAAAACATACTAGAAAAAATAAAAAATATAAGCATATCCGTCGGCCAATTTCATGGTTGCTCATGGGACTAAGTCAAAAAAATCCAAACCAATGCAAAGAATGCAAAGAATCCAAACCAATACAGAGGGCTTGCTGCATTACCTTATAAAGAATGAAAAGTAGAAGTTCACGTATGAACAACATAGAAGTCCAGCTTGTACAATGACCCTTAGATGATCTAGAAAAAGTGCATGCATACTTGGGCTAATCCCATGATTGCTCACGGGACAAAGTCTAAAAAGAACATCTAAAGAATTAAAATTACAAAAAAACCAAACAAAGAAAATATAGAGCACCATGCACCTTCGCCTTGCAAATGTGGAATGCAATGTGGAAAACCAGAAGTTCAACTATTTATAAAAAAGAAGTCCAGCTTCTACTGAGGATAGTGGATGATCAAAAAATGATCCCAAAACATAGACTAAAGGAAAAGAGGATGCGTGTGTCTGTGGTCCAGCTCCACACTTACACACACGATGACAGTCAACAACATAAAGCATACTTGATTTTTTATACAACAATAGCAACAGACTAGATCGTATTGCCTCATCTCCTAAAAGCATGCGTAAAGAGCACAGAAGTTCAACTACGAATGTTATAGCAGTCCAGCTTGTACAACAGAACGTAAAAAGACTAAAAAAACAACCCCGAACAAATTTGGTTCCCAGATTTAATTGTTTGGGTAAATTCCAACACATCAACAACCATTTCGAACATCGTCATACTCCAGATAAAACATCAAAAAATGATCCGTCATCAAGCTATCTGCTCGAACAACGAACCACGGTGGGAGGCAGAAGGTCCAATCCACATTTTCACAATGAATGAGTCATCCAAATCAAATTAAGAACGTGGGGAGGATTCAACCACCATTTCGAACGTCATCATGCTCCAGATAAACAAGAAAATGATTCTCATCATGTTGTCCCATCGAACAGAAAACCACGGCGGGAGGCAGAAGATCCAATCGCCGGATTTTGATTTGTATGAGCCCGCATAATCAAATTAACAACATGGACAGCATTCTGTATCACTAATGCACGCAAATCCGCCGCCAATTTGAACAGCAAAACTACAAATCTACAACAGCGACCGGGACCACTCCCACGGACGAAGAACAGAGGCGGCGGAACACCAAATCGAATTCGTTCGAAAATAACAACAAAACATGCACTAAACTCGTACCTAAACCCAATTCTCATCCTGTTAGATATTCTAGAACATCCAGTACATGCAAAAAAACTTGTAACAGACCCATGTTCATCACCGCCCGAGAGCAAATCTGCCAACGTGCTAGATTCCAAATCAGAACAAGCATTTGGATTCTAAAAAACGTGTCCACATTACACTTACATCACAAACAACACGAATGATCAGAAAAACTCGCGGTAGAAGGCACGGTTGCGAAGATAGCCCGAAGGTCGGGTTCGTACAGAGGGAAGTTCAAGCTAGTTACTCCGGCAGTTCAGGTTGTGATCACAATATTATTCTCATCCCGTGATCAGAATAGTGTTTATGTATATATATATATATATATATATATATATAGGCCCTACTCGTGAAGGAGAAAGTATTGCTCAAGCTTGGGGGAGGCTTAAGTCAATGTTATATATATTCATGCCCCATTCATGAGCTCTCAAGAGAAATTATTATTCATAATTTTTATGCTCGGTTTCTCGTAATGATCAATCCATGCTCGATACTTCTTGTATTGGTTCTTTTATGAAGAAGACTATTGAATTTAGATGGGATCTTTTGGAAAGAATTAAATGCAACTCTAAAGATTGGGATCTCGAGAAGGTTAGGAGTCAGGTATAAAGCTTGAATTTGATTGTGTTAAAACTTTTATGGATACCGATGCTTTTCAGAATTTTTGCACTAAATATGGACTTGACCCTGAGATAGTAGCTTCTTTTTCTGAGTCATTTGCTACTCATGTTGATCTCCCTAAGGAGAAGTGGTTTAAATATCATCCTCCCATTGAAGTAAAAATAGTAGAACCCATTGAAGCTAGAGAAGAAACCACTACTTATAATGTTGATCCAGTTATTCCTACCGCCTATATTGAGAAACCACCTTTTCCTGTTACGAGAAAAGAACATGCTAAAGCTTCAGCTGTGGTTTGCAAGAGTTAGGCAAGAACACCTACACCCTATGAACAAATTAAAGTTGAACCTAATGTTGTTATGGTTAAAGATATCTTCGCTGAAATTATTGATGGGCATATTATTTATTTCTGTAATGAAGCCACTAGAATTGCTAAACCCGATGAAAAAGATAAACATGGACCTATTGTTGACATGCCTGTTGTCTCTATTAAAATAGGAGATCATTGTTATCATGGCTTATGTCATTTGGGTGCTAGTGTGAGTGCAACCCCGTTTACTTTATATCAAGAAATTATGAATGATATTGCACTTGCCGAGATAGAAGATATTGATGTTACTACTAAACTTGCTAATAGAGATACTATCACACCACTTGGGATTGTTAGAGATGTTGAAGTCTTATGTAGGAAAATAAAATACCCTACTGATTTTCTAGTTCTTGGTTCCCCACAAGATGATTTTTGTCCCATTATATTTGGTAGACCTTTCTTGAACACGGTTAATGCTAGGATAGATTGTGAGAAAGAAACAGTCAGTGTTCGTTTTGGTGATGTGTCTCATGAGTTTAATTTCTCCAAATTCCGTAGACAACCCCGTGATAAAGAATTACCTAGTAAGGATGAAATTATTGGTCTTGCATCTATTATCGTGCCTCCTACTGATCCTTTAGAACAATATTTGCTAGACCATGAAAATGATATGCATATGAATGAAAGACAAAAAATAGATGAAATATTCTTTAAACCAATGCTTGTTTTGAAACAAAATTTGCCTGTTGAGACCCTTGGAGATTGAAAGCACAAGTGCTCCTTGGGTGATTTTGGTAATTAATGCCAACATATCTCTTGTTGGACTAATACTTTTATCTAGTATATTTTAGATGAGTTCAACAGTGGAGTGGCATGGACAAGAGGATGTGGAACCCCTTCAAGATGCTAAGGACAAAAGATTGGCAAAAGCTCAAAAGCTCAGGACTCTACATTTTCATTTTAGTGATCCAAGATCACATTGAGTCCATAGGAAAGCCAATCTATACCTACTAATAAAGCAAGGTGCGTTTCGCCAATTTTTTCATCCGTTCACCACCGTAAATACATTTTTTATATCCGAGGTGGTACTATATTTATGTGGTCCAGCTGCTAGAAAAGAAAAAAAAGAGTTTTTGTCCAGAATTTTGTAAGTGGGCCGCACGCGCTAAGGCCCAGAAAAGCCCCGCATTTATATCCTTCGCATGCTGCTGGGGAACGTTAATTGTCGCACAAAGCGACATATAGTTGGAGCTTCCCATCTGCTGCCCAATGTTGGGCCGGCCCATTTCATTTTTTGTGTTTTTCATAATTTTCAATTTTCCTTCCAAGTTATATTTTACTTTTTTATAAATTCAATTTTTTAATTTCCCCAAATTTCTTTTTTGTAATAATTTTCGTTAAATCTTAGAATGTCAAAAAAGTCCCATTTTTAAAAATATTTGGAACTTTAAATTTATATTTTCGTTATAATTTTTCTCAAAATTCAAAAAACATTCTCTTTTTAAAAAAGTTCCAAATTTTTTCGAGACTTAGAAAATAAACTTCAGTTTAAAAATAATAGAAATTCGAAAAATAAATTATTGAAATGTTTACAAATTCATAATAATGTTCGTGATAAAAACACATTTTTCAAAATGGTTTTGAAAGTTCAGAAAAGTTTCCATTTTCAAAAATTGTTCACAAATTCAAAAAAATGTCCGTTTCTCCGCCTTAAAAATGGTCTTGTTTTCAGAAATTGTTTATGGATTAAAAAAATCTTCCGATTTCAAGTTTTTTTTCCTTTTTTTTTCCAGAAATTAACGCTTTTCCCAAAAAAAATGCTCGTATGTTTAAAAAAAATCAGGAGGTCACCACAAGCTCGACAAGGAGGTAGACCTGAAGGAAAAAAGGGATGAGTTGGGTAGTGGGCGCCATTCGGACCAACCCCACTACTATAAACATCTCACGGACCAAACATGACCCACGAGAACACCACAGCTCTCCGCTGTGTCGCGCCACTGTTGTGGAGAACGTTTTGATGGACACATCAATTATCTCGCCCAATGCTTCTCACAAAAACATCTCTCCCGTTGCAACGCACGGGCATATGTGCTAGTACTATTAAAAGGGGATGAGGTGTTGCTTAATGGCTTGCTTGATCGAAGTGCTTAGTGATATGCTCCAAAGCCCTCAACCACTTTCTCATTTCCACATATGTCCCAAACCAAAAGTCAAACTCGGCCCCACCGATTTGATCTATCCAGCGCCACCGAGTTCACCTGACATAGCCACTGCCAGAAACCCTAATCAGTTCAGTCTCACCGATGGGATCTCGGTCTCACCGAGATGGGCTTGCAAACTCTCTATTACCTGTTGTAATTATTTCGGTCCCATCGAGGTAAGCAATCGGTCCCACCGAGTTTGCCTGACCAACTCTCTATTTAGCTTATTACCAAAATTGGTCCCACCGAGTTTGTGTAATTGGTCAAACCGAGTTGAGGTTTTACCCTAACCCTAGCATATCGGTCCCACCGAGTTGATCATATCGGTCCCACCGAAAAGCCTAACGTTCACATTTTGAACTAAATCGGTCTAACCGAGTTTCATGATTCGGTCCCACCGAGTTTGGTGAATTGTGTGTAACGGTTAGTTTTTGTGTGGAGGCTATATATACCCTCCACACATCCTCCATTCATGGAGAAAGCCATCAGAATGTGCCTACACTTCCAGCATACATTTTCTGAGAGAGAACCACCTACTCATGTGTTGAGACCAAGATATTCCATTCCAACCACAAGAATCTTGATCTCTAGCCTTCCCCAAGTTGCTTTCCACTCAAATCATCTTTCCACAAAATCCAAATCTGTGTGAGAGAGTTGAGTGTTGGGGAGACTATCATTTGAAGCACAAGAGCAAGGAGTTCATCATCAACACACCATCTATTACCTTTTGGAGAGTGGTGCCTCCTAGATTGGTTAGGTGTCACTTGGGAGCCTCCGACAAGATTGTGGAGTTGAACCAAGGAGTTTGTAAGGGCAAGGAGATGCCTACTTCGTGAAGATCTGCCCTAGTGAGGCAAGTCCTTCGTGGGCGATGGCCATGGTGGGATAGACAAGGTTGCTTCTTCGTGGACCCTTCGTGGGTGGAGCTCTCCGTGGACTCGCGCAACCGTTACCCTTCATGGGTTGAAGTATCCATCAACGTGGATGTACGATAGCACCACCTATTGGAACCACGCCAAAAATCTCCATGTCTCCAATTGCGTTTGCATACTCCAATCCCATCCCTTTACATTCTTGCAACTTGCATGCTTTACTTTCCGCTGCTCATATACTCTTACCATGCTTGCTTGAAATGTATTGTGAATGTTTAAACTTGTGCTAAAACTCCACCTTAACTTGAAGAAACTAAAAACTGCTTCTTTTCTTTGTTGAGGGTCTAATCACCCCCATCTAGACCCCTCTTCTCGATCCTTTCAAATGGTATCAGAGCATTGGTCTCCATTGCTTTGGTTTAATCACCATTGGAGGAAGATGGATGAGTCTACGTTGGGGAGTCTTAGACATAGAGTGCCTATACTTGATGGAGAGTTCTTTCATGAATGGAAAATTGAGATGCTTGAGATTTTCAATGAATATCATTTGAACAAGTACATTACTAGCCCTTGTGCACCTCATGTTGATCCTTTGCATCCTACCCTTGATGAGTCTATTGACATGATTCACAACCTTAGAACTGTCAATCTTATTACTAGAGGTTTGCCTAGAAATTTGTTCGGTTGCTTGCCTACTCTTGATTGTGCCTACACCATATGGAGATTTCTTGAGGAACGATTTCCAAACTATTCCTTGCCAAACTTAGATGAAATTCCTCATAAGTCTATTGCCTTGAGTAAGATGAATTCCAATGATCCTAAGTTTGGTGATTGTCTATTTGAGCTTACTAATCTTATGCGTGCCAAAGGAGATGCTGGAATCATTAGCAATATCATCTCCGAAGCCATTAGGATTCATAAAGATGAATATTGTGATGATCATTTATCTAATGAATCAGTCTCTCTAGGAATTGACCCATCACAAGACGATGTTGAACATGGATACTATGATGAGGATGATGATAGTGACTTTGATCTCGATGAGTCTATGAGACACTTTGGTCTTATGGCTAATCTTCACGGCTACATGGCTGGAGGAAAGGAATGGGTTCTTAATAGTGGGTGTACCGATCACATGACCGGAGACAAGGACATGTTTCGTGAGCTTGCTGAAAACGACGGCCCTCGAAAGTATGTCACCTTTGGTGATAACTCAACGGGTAAGGTGGTTGGCCTTGGTAAGGTGGCCATCTCACGTGATAGCTCCATATAAAATGTTATGCTCGTTGAATCTCTTGGCTACAATTTACTTTCCGTATCTAGACTTGCTGACTTTGGCTTCAATGTCCTATTCACTGAAGTAGATTGCCAAGTGTTTCATAGAGATAACCATAATATGGTCTTTACCGGTATACGTATAGGTGATCTTTACATTGTTGATTTCACTAAAAAGGCTCAACCTAGAACTTTCTTAATTGCTAAATCCTCCAAAGGTTGGTTGTAGCATAGAAGGTTAGGTCATGTGGGCATGCGAAATCTTGATAAGCTTATTAAAGGTGATCATATCCTTGGAGTGAAAGATGTTATATTTGACAAGGATAGATTGTGCAGTGCTTGTCAAGCAGGAAAACAAGTTGGAGGAAGACACCCCGTGAAGAACATCATGACCACGAGAAGACCGCTCAAGCTACTTCATATGGATCTCTTTGGTCCCAATGCCTATAAAAGTCTCGGTGGTAATTCATTTGGTCTAGTCATAGTCGATGATTTTTCAAGATTTACGTGGGTGTTCCTTCTTGATGATAAATCATAGGTCCAAAGGAATCTTCAAGAACCTCGCTAGGAAGGCCCAAAATCAATTTGAAGTGAAGATCAAGAAGGTTCGCAACGACAATGGAACGGAGTTCAAGAACGCAAATGTGGATACCTTTCTTGATGAAGAAGGGATTTTACATGAGTTCTCGGCTACATACACGCCTCAACAAAATTGAGTTGTTGAGGGGAAGAACCGGACTCTTATTGAGATGACGAGAACAATGCTTGATGAGTACAAGACGCCAGAACACTTTTGGGCGGAAGCGGTTGAGACAGCTTGTCATGCAACAAATCGCTTGTATCTTCACAAGTTACTCGGCAAGATGGCATACGAGCTTCTCACCGTTAACAAACCCCAAGTTGGATACTTTCGGGTATTCGGCTCGAAGTGCTACATTCTTGATAAGCATCGTCGTTCTAAATTTGCTCCTAAATCTCATGAGGGTTTATTACCTGGTTATGGCTCAAACTCTCACACTTACCATGTCTACAACAATTTCAACCGAAAGGTTGAAGAGACAGTAGATGTGAAGTTTGATGAATCTAATGGCTTTCAAGTAGAGCAATTGCCAATTGATGTAGGAGACAAAGACCCTTCGAAAGCAATCCAAGACTTGTCTATTGGCAAGCTTCGTCCAACGGAGGTAAAGGAGAGTACCTCGTCCGTCCAAGTGGAAGCTTCTACCTCACGACAAGGTGAACCAAGAATTGACTTGGAAGCATCCACAAGTGGGACATGTCCAGATGAAGAACACGAGGAAGTACACCAAGATGAACCTCATCAACCTCCTTCTCCACCTAGACAACAGAACGACAACGTCAACAATGAAGAAGGCCAAGAAGAAGAACAAGATGATGAAGAAGATGTTCCACCCTGACCCAAGCGAAAACTCTCACGAGTTTGAGCAAGAGTCTCAAGAGACCATCCCGTCGAACAAATCTTCAATGATATCCAAACCGGGAGAATCACTCGCTCTAAAACTCGTTTGGCTAATTTTTGTGAACATTATTCATTCATCTCTAGCATGGAACCTATGAAGGTTGAAGAAGCATTGGAAGATCCAGATTGGATAAATGCCATGCACGAAGAGCTACACAACTTTGAGAGGAACCAAGTGTGGACATTGGTCGAGAAGCCCGATAACAACCACAACATCATCGGTACCAAATGGGTGTTTCGCAACAAGCAAGACGAAGATGGACAAGTAGTTCGCAACAAAGCATGTCTCGTCGTCCAAGGCTACACTCAAGTCGAAGGTATGGACTATGGTGAGACATATGCCCCCGTTTCTAGACTTGAGTCCTTCCGCATCTTACTTGCCTATGCTAATCACCATGATATCACCTTGTACCAAATGGACATTAAAAGTGCTTTTCTAAATGGTGAAATTGAGGAGGAAGTTTATGTTAAACAACCTCCCGGCTTTGTTAATCCTAATAAATCGAACCATGTTTACAAACTTCACAAAGCTCTTTATGGTCTTAAACAAGCTCCTAGAGCGTGGTATAAATGCTTGACCAAGTTCCTTATTGAAAAAGGCTTTGAGATTGGAAAGATAGATTCTACTCTTTTTACTAAAAGGGTTAATGGTGAATTATTTGTGTGCCAAATTTATGTTGATGATATCATATTTGGTTCGACTAACCCTCATTTTAGTGAAAAGTTTGGAAAGCTAATGTCGGAGAAGTTTGAGATGTCTATGATGAGTGAACTCAAGTTCTTTCTTGGTTTGCAAATCAAGCAAACTAAGGAAGGCACCTTTGTTTCTCAAACAAAGTACACCAAGGACCTATTCAAGAATTTCAACATGCAAGAAAGCAAAGGTATGAAAACACCCATGCCTACTAGTGGACATCTTGACTTGACTAAGGATGGCAAACCGGTTGACCAAAAGGTTTGCCGCTCTATGATTGGTTCATTGTTATATCTATGTGCCCCTCGTCCCGATATTATGCTAAATGTGTGCATGTGCGCACAATATCAAGCGGCCCCCAAAGAATGTCATCTTAAGGCTGTGAAAAGGATAGTGAGATACTTAATTCACACTCCAAATTTTGGCATTTGGTATCCTAAGAGGTCTTCTTTTGATCTTGTTGGCTACTCCGATTCGGACTATGCCGGTGACAAGGTTGATAGAAAGTCCACTTCGGGTACTAGTCAATTTCTTGGTAGATCTCTTGTGTCTTGGTCGTCCAAGAAACAAAACTCGGTATCCTTATCCACCGCCGAAGTGGAATACATTGCCGCCGGTTCATGTTGTGCTCAATTACTTTGGATGACCCAAACGCTTAAAGATTATGGCATATATGTGAAACATGCTCCATTGCTTTGTGACAATTAAAGTGCTATTAAGATTGCTCACAATCCCGTGCAACATTCTCGAACTAAGCATATTGAAGTTCGTCATCATTTCATTCGAGATCATGTTGCTAAAGGGGATATTGATCTTAAACATGTTCGTACCGATAAGCAATTGGCGGATATATTCACCAAACTGCTTGATGAGAAAGTATTTTGCCGTTTAAGAGGTGAATGGAACATCATTGAAGCTTCAAACTTGGAGTAGAAACTCCATTTGCATACATGCAAGGCATGAGACTTTGACTAATCCTTGATATTTCTCTTATGATGATGATCATATGTCTTGAATATATTTGCACCCTTGCATGCTATCTAACCCTTGTAGGTACTTGGATGAATCTAAATCTATGAGATTGCAAATCACTCACATCTTGAGCAATCTCTACATCACCAAGTCTCTACAACATGGTGGTTGAAGACAAGGAAGCATGAAACCTTTCCACATATCCTTTGACAATTACTCTATATCAAATTTCATTTGGTATCAAATTCATGATTGTCATTTTGGATACACAAGTGCTCTTCCTTGCAAGACTAACCCATGTAGGTAGATGAACTCAAACTACAAGTGGCTCTCCCAATCATTGATGAGCTATGTCGGTGAGGACGACACCTATGGGGTCACTGGATCCCTTCTACGGTCGCCGGGCGCGAGGTTGTGCAAAGAGCAGGTCTGACAGGAAGCACACGAGTCGTTTACCTAAGTTCGGGCTGCGAGGATGCGTAAAACCCTAGTCCTGCTTGGTGGATGTATTGAGTGTTCTTGAGCTCTCGAGCTAGCTACGGTGGCTGCGTAGTTCCAAAAACCGAATCCCCCTCCTGGTCACCTCGGGCCTCCTTTTATAGGCAAAAGGGGTTGCCATAGTGGCACACAGGAGGTGGAAAGGTGCACAGTGCACGAACTTATCGCCCGACATTACGAGACAAAGTGCATTAAATGCGCTACTTAGGTGTCCATTAGCTTTATCGGGGACGGGAACGAGGCCCCTCCTGTATGCCGCCGCTCCGCCTCGCTTCGACACGCGCCCAAGCCAATGATGCGTGCGGTGCCATGTAGGCAGGCAGGCAGTTGAGGTGGCATGGTGGCAGGGCCTTCACGAAGATCTGCATGCCACCACGCAGGTGCTTGCTGAGTTGGCCTGGAAGCCGCATGTTGCCACGCAGGTGCCTGCCCGACTGGTTGGGCTGGCAGCTGCATGCGAACGGCGGCGGAGTCTTGGCTGGCATGGGCCTGGCAGTGGCCCCGCTGATGCCTTCAGCAAGGGTCTTGCCGTGGCGTTGCAGTCGTCCCCGGCAAGGCGCTTGCCGGGGGTCTTGTGAATTTCCTCGGCTAGGATCCCGCTGAGGGTTGCCGTCTTCTGATCCTCATCTGATCTTGTGTGTTCATGATCTTGACAAAGATCTGCATGCCACCAAGGAGGTGCCTCCCGAGCCCTGGTTCCAATGTAGTTGTTGACGGCGTTCGGAACCTTTGGGCTCAAGGGTGGCTCACTCTGCTGGTGTTGGGCAAGTTGCCCTCGCAAGGCTCTTGCCAGGGCCACGGAGGCTGCCCCGGCAAGGGTCTTGCCGGCGGAGTCCACCTTGCCCCTTTGCTCTCCTGCGTTTCTGGTCTTGGCGTTGCCTTGGTTGTCTTGCGCTTTGGCTTCCCTCCGGCTTCCCTCCGGCTTCCCTCCTCTGCCCTGCTTAGTGTGGCCGTGGGCGCGGCTCCAACTGTCCGTGCACAAGTAAAGGGGTAAAAAGGAGTGCCCCTACTTTTTTACACTGACAGGAGCCCCCGAGCCTGGGCCACACATAAGCGCGACATGTTGTTGGGCCAGGCCCAAAACAGTGCACGGGCAGTCAGGGCGGGATTTTACCGCAGTAATTTTTTCGTCCACTGCGCTTCCCCACGACCCGTGTTGAACGCGCGACGTGGAGGGTCGTGCGTGACGTGGGGGTCATGCGTGGGGCGGTTTCCACAGGCATGCATCACATCATGGTAAACAGGCGGCTCACGCCTTCCCCATAAAAAGAGGAAGGCGTCTTCAAGGCGCCCATGCCCCACGATCATGGGGCAGGGAACGGTCGCCTCACCCGTCTCCTCGATTCTGCTTGCTCGCCACGCGTCCTCCATGTAGGTGGCAGGCGGTGGAGGCGGGAAACTGGGCCGTCGCTGATTGGGGCAGCGGGTCGGTCCTGATTCCCTGCGCCTCTGATGGCTGGGTTGGCCGAGTGAGGCGGCCGAGCCTCGACCCCGCCCCTTTATAAGGAGGGGGAGGGGCGGTCACCCCACGTTCTCCCAGCCTCCATCTTCTTCCACTTCCGCTCCTTCCTTCCACCCGCCATGGCGATAGGGGGCGCAGGCCCTTCAATGGTGGGGGCGTGGGTCGCCGCCCGACAGCGCGTTCCTCCTTCCCACGAGCTCGTGGTGGCTGAGCCAGCCACGAGAGGAAGGGGGAGGGGGCGAGGCCGAGGTCGCCGCGACGGTCGGGGGAGAGGGGGACGAGGCGGCGTGATGGCCGTGCCTCCGCCAACGATGCCTCCCGCGATGGAGGGCCACATCGGGGACCAGCCCCGCGAGTTCTTCATCAGGCTGCGCCAGCCACCGCGTCGTCGTCTCCGCCTTCCCACCCCATTTGCTCGGGAGATGGAGCTCGATCCGCCCCATACCCTCAGGCTGCACATGAGGGGCTGCGGGAACAGTGACACGCGGGTCGACGTCGACTTCCCCGCTCCTCACGTCATGTACCTCTGTCTCGGATGGAAGACGTTCGCTCGCATCCACAGCCTGACGGCAGGGCTCATCCTCTACTTCAAGTTAATGGAGGGCGGCCTGCTCTCCGTCAAGGTCATTGGAGATCCTGGAACTCGCCTAAAGTGCTGCGTGAAGAGCTCCTTTGACGATGAAGATTCCTCCTCGAGCGGGAGTGACGAGGAGGACAGCGACAACGACGACGAGGTTGTCGAGCGACGGGATGCCGACCCCGATTCCGACTGACCGCGCCGCCCCTCCCTCGGCCACGCGCCCTACCGAGGGCCATCCTCGCCAAGCACTCCATCTTGGCGCTCCCTATCGTCTCCTTGTGCGGCTGGCGTAGGAGGGCCGGAGAAGGCGAAGAAGGCGGGTGGCGGCCGTCAAGTCGGAGTACGCGGGCACCGACACCTTCGTCGCGTATTGCCAGCCCGCTGCCTCGTCTTCCAGCTCCTTTCCCGGCACCAAGATGTTCTCTTGGTGCCTTCTGATCTTCGTACCTTGCCTAGGCGCTCTTTTTGCCCTCCCGCTGCTTTGTTCCACCTTCTGAGGAGAGGGACAAGAAAGGGATTACAGGCACCTTATCTCCTTTTAGTTTGTAAGCCTGCGGGCTTTTGTTAATTTTAAGAATTGTAATCCCCTTGCTCATGTTTTTAATTCCCTATGAACTGTACCTGTATGGGATGTTTTTAATGAAAAAGGGTGCTTGCCGGGTTCTTTGTGCGTGAGCGAGGCCCATGCCAAGGACGAATCCTTGATATTTTTAAGATAAACATTGTTGCCCGGCAACAGGCCTTGCCGTCTCCCCAGTTCAGTCGACCATTCTCACGCTCTTGGCGGAGGCAGGGGCGAAGTAGAGTTAGGCCCCTCGTTCATTTCCTCGCCACCGCGACTACTGCCAAGTTCCGACCCAGGAGATAGCTCTTGAGTACAGGAAAAGGGGAGCACGGTGGTTTAAGAATATAAATGAGGTTTCACATGTCACAGTTCTATACGGAAATGCATAACAGGGGGATAAAAGACTTATCTGAATCCGCAGCCTCCGGCAACCTTGGCTTGCCGTGGTTGGATCCTTGTGTCTTCAGCCCCCGGCAGTCTTGGCTTGCCGGGGCTGGAGCGCCGGTCCATTCTCTTTCTCCCAAGCGGTTCGGCAAAAGTGTCCATGTGCCCTGCAAACCAAAGAGAACAGAAAGACGCACACTTGACCTCTAGGCTAGGGGTTAGTCGTCGCTAAGCACTATCAACTCTAACCGAGGGAGGGACTTAACCTAGCATGCATGCTATAACTTAGGGCTCCAGCGCTTCATTTATTTATGCTCAGGGTCTGTGCCTGGCTTTGTACAGAGGGTTACATGCCTTGCCGGCAAGGCTTGTACAAAAGGTGGTTTGCCGGGAGGCCCGGCAACCGCGCCTTGTGGGTAAATCTTGCGAAGATGTCCGGTGTTCTAGGAATTGCTCACTGGGACAACATCTTCGGTCTCCAGGCGGACTTCGCCGGGCCTGGTGACTCGTATTACCCGATAAGGGCCTCTCCACTTTGGCGTCAACTTGTTGGAATTTTTGGACGACTGAACGCGCCGAAGAACAAGGTCGCCTTCCTCAAAGCTTCGGGCATGAACCTTGCGGCTATGGTAGCGGCGCAAGTCTTGCTGGTAGCGTGCTGCTCTTACAGCCGCCCGAAGACGATCTTCCTCAAGGAGCATTTCGTCATCTTGCCGCAATTGCTCTTGCTCAAGCTCGTCATAAGCGAGCACTCGAGGTGACCCATATATGAGTTCCGTGGGGAGAACTGCTTCTGCCCCATATACTAGGGAAAAGGGTGTCTGGCCGGTGGCTCGATTTGGCGTCGTCCTGATCGACCAAAGAACCGCCGGCAACTCATCAATCCAGCGCCTTCCGCTCTTGTGCAGCCTGTCAAAAGTCTTCGCCCTCAGGCCTCGCAACACTTCAGCATTTGCCCTCTCCGCTTGGTCGTTGCTCCATGGGTGTGCCACGGAAGCAAAACAGACCTTGCTGCCGAGGTCTTGGATGCATTGCATGAAGGTGTGGCTTGTGAACTGCGTGCCGTTGTCAGTGATGACTCTATTTGGTACACCAAAACGGCAAACTAGCCCCTTGAAGAACTTGACGGCTGACTGTGCTGTAACCTTCCTCACTGCCTCCACCTCCGACCACTTTGTGAACTTGTCAATTGCAGCGTACAAGTACTCAAAGCCCCCGACAGCGCGAGGGAAAGGGCCCAGTATGTCGAGCCCCCAGACCGAAAATGTTCAGGAGATAGGGATTGTTTGAAGGGCTTGAGCTGGTTGATGAAGCTTCTTCGAATGGAACTGGCACGCTTCACACCTGGTTACTAGTGCCGTCGCATCCTGGAGGGCGGTGGGCCAGAAGAAGCCTTGCCGGCAAGGGCTCTCGACCCTATGTGGGAGCCACATATGCCTCCATGTATCTCTGCCAACAGCTCCAGTCCTTCCTCCTGGGGGATGCAATTCAATTTCACAACGTTCGGTCTTTTTCTATACAGGACGTCATCGACGAACTGGTACAATGCAGATCGACGGGCTACTTTTTCCGTTTCTTGTTGTTCCTCAGGAAGTTCCCCTGTCTGGAGGAAATGGACGGTATGCTTGCCCATGCCGGAGCCTGGGGCTCGACGGCAAGGACCAAAGGCATCTCTTCTGCCATGGGAGCGGCCGTCTCTACGGCCAGGGCTTGGCGCCCTGCCGGAGCCAGCTGCCCCTTGGCAGGCTGAGTACCCACGGCAATACCCTTGCCGGTAGCCCCAGGGGGCTCGGTGGGAAAGTACTTGCCGGGGCCTGATTTCCTCCGCTTGTTCTGACACGTTGATGGTTCGACGGATGGTTGAGTTAGCCGAAGCACAAAAGTACCTGGTTCCACAAGCAGTTTGAAGGCAGCGCGCTTTGACAGGTAATAGACGATGTCGTTCTCCGCTCGGGAAAAGTGCTCCACTTGTATACCGTCAAAGCGCTCCCCCAGCTTCCTCACCTCATCTACATAGGCCTCCATCAACGGGCTCTGATAATCCTTGTTGACTTGTCTGACGACAAGCTGCGAATCACCCCTGACAATGAGCTTCTTAACCCCGAGGTCTGCCGTGATCCTGAGACCGGCAAGCAGCCCCTCGTACTCAGCAGTGTTGTTTGTGGACATCTCCCTGGGAAAGTGCATCTGGATTACATACTTGAGGTGCTCTCCGGTGGGCGCGACAAGCAGCACACCGGCACCGGTGCCTTGCAGCGAGAAAGCCCCATCAAAGTACATGATCCAGTCGCGACTCGCTTCCTTGCCGGGGAGAGCGGTCTCCTGGATTTCTTCGTCGGGCATTGAGGTCCACTCCGCAATGAACTCCGCCAGGACTCTGGTCTGGATCGTCGAAGTACTTTCAAACTTCCAACCAAAGCTCGACAGCTCCAGGGCCCACTCCACAATCCTCCCAGTTGCGTCTGGATTATGCAATATCCGTTGCAACGGGAGGCGGGTGACGACGGTGATCTCGTGGCCTTGGAAGTAGTGACGCAGCTTCCTCGAGGCCATAAGGAGGCCGAAGAGCAATTTATGCACACCGGAGTACCTTGACCTAGCCCCCTGCAAGAGGGAGCTGACAAAGTAGACCGGGTGCTGCATCTTCTACTTCTTCTGCACCACTTCACTTGGCTGCGCGGGCCCTCTGCTGATGGTGTCAGACTCTGTCGGGGGCCTTGCCTTGCCGGAACCAGGCCCTGCGGGGGGAATTTCTGACTCGCCGTCCGCCGGTCCTGCCGTTGCCACTGCCTCTTCGTCGACCTCCCTCTGTGCCACTAGCGCGGCGCTAACCACTTGATTCGTTGCCGCTAGATACACCAGCAATGGCTCTTGCGGTTTAGGCGCAACTAGTATTGGTGTAGAGGAGAGGTACCTCTTCAAATCCTACAGCGCTGCTTCAGCCTCTGGGGTCCATTACATTGGTCCCGCCTTTTTCAAGATTTTGAAAAAGGGGAGCGCGCGCTCGACAGACTTGGAGATAAATCTGCTCATGGCGGCAACACAGCCAGTGAGCCGACGCACATCCTTGATCTGCTTGGGCACCTCAATCTGCTCGATAGCCTTGATGTTGTCTGGGTTTGCCTCAATCCCATGCTGCGACACAAAGAACCCGAGAAGTTTGCTGGACGGAACACCGAAGACACACTTCTCAGGGTTCAGCTTGAGGTTGATCTTGCGCAGGTTGGCAAACGTCTCTTCTAGGTCTTGTACAAGAGTTGCCTGGTCCTTGGTTTTGACCACTATGTCATCCATGTAAGCTTCCATATTTTTATGCAGCTGGGGCTCAAAACCAAATTGGACCGCCCTTGCAAACGTCGAGCCAGCACTCTTCAACCCGAAAGGCATCCGTAAAAAGCAATACGTACCACATGGGGTTATGAATGCTGTCTTCTCTCCGTCTTCCCTTGTCATGAAGATCTGGTGGTAGCCCAAGTAGGCGTTGAGGAATGATAACAGGTCACACCTGGCCGTGGAGTCAACAATCTGGTAGATGCATGGCAACGGGAAGGGGTCCTTGGGACAAGCCTTATTGATATCTGTGTAATCAATACACAGCCTCCACTTCCCATTTGCGTTACGCACCACCACCGGATTGGCCAACCACGTCGGATGGAGCACTCCTCTCACCAATCCTCCCGCTTCCAATTTCCCGATCTCCTCTGTGATGAACTCCTGCCGTTCCAAAGCTTGCTTCCTGACCTTCTGCTTGATGGGTCGCGCATGGGGACAGACAACAAGGTGGTGCTCAATCATTTCCCTAGGAACGCCGGGGATGTCGGATGCTTGCTATGCAAACACATCAACATTCGCCCGCAGGAAAGTGACGAGCGCGCTTTCCTATTTGCTGTCGAGGGTGGAGCTTATGGTGAAAGCCCCTCCCGTGCCATCCTCTTTGACGGACACCTTCTTGGTCTCTGGCGGCGCAACTTTGGATTTCTTGCTCTTGCCGGTGGAGTTCTCTGGCACGTCCTCGATGGTAGCGCAACACTCCGAAGAGGCGCGCTTGCCGAAGTGGGTGCGAGAGGTCTTGCCGGTCTTCTTCTTCCCTCCCGGGGCTTCAGCGGCAGGAGCAAGTGCCTTGGCGGCAGCTGCTGCAACTGCTTCCCGGTAGAGTAGGTCGGCGCAGATCAGCGCATCCTTCTTGTCACAAGGGACGGTGATGATGGTCATCGGCCCAGGCATCTTCAGCGTGTTGTAGGCATAGTGCGACGCCGCCATGAACTTGGCTAGTGCCGGGCGGCCGAGGATCCCGTTGTAGGGCAAGGGGACCTCGGCTACATCAAAGACAATCCTCTCCGTCCTGTAGTTCAACTCGCTCCCGAACGTCACGGGCAATGTCACTGTCCACGCAGGTGCTTGCTGAGTTGTCCTGGAAGCCACATGTTGCCACGCAGATGCCTGCCCAGCTGGTTGGGCTGGCAGCTGCATGCAAACGGCAGCGGACACTACAAAAAAAGACACATCCGTGACATTTTGGGCCGAACGAAAATCTTTTCTGTCATACTTATGACACTTCTATGATGATCATTGTGACAAAACCCGGTATAATCATAGATGTGGTGGGGTCCTACTTCTATGACAAAAAATCATGACAGAAAATGGGCTTTTCGTCCTGGGCGGGCCGGAGACGCAGCTGCATGACATTCTTTGGGCCGTGCATGACGGAAAAAACCGTGGTAGAAGCGAGGGCGCGGAAAATATCGGGGAGTCCCCGGTTACGGTGGGTGGTCGGGGGCCGAGCGATGCGCGTTTCTCTCGTATGTACGCGCGTGTGTGTGAGGCGTTGGGCTCTAACTGAACCCGAGCGATTGCACTGCAGGCTACGCGTTACTGAACCCAAGTGATCGATCGATGGCTGTTAACTGAACCCGATCGAGTGATTCCTTCCTTATTGCTACTAACTGAAGCCGATC